>NW_024712526.1:1626490-1653990 GCF_018991925.1 Homarus americanus
ACGATACAATCATCCACAAACTGACTGGTGAACCCGAAGCAGTAGACTGATACAGTATTGCAATATAAATGCTTCGGGTTCATGATTCTGAATCTCGGGGTTCGTGGTTCAGGAGAAGAGGCGACAGGACTGTTAGTGGGTGACTGTACTGTACACATAAAGACGCCAACTAAGTACATAAACATACACGTACTGTACATGTTAGGTTAGGTAAGGATAGATTGGTGTGGTTGGTCAGGTTAATTCGGTTAAGTTAGGATAGGTTGTTTTGGATGATTATGTTTAGTTAGGTTGACGTCATCTCTCATAAATATACAATGACGTAGTTTCACAGATCACAGAACGTCAACAATGACTCGACGCTGCTATTCACCAGCATAATTTAACGCGATTATAAGCAAATTGAAATTCGCTTTCCGATGTCCACCACCTATTTCTGCAATAACAAGTAATGTGGACTAATTTCGCCATAATAATAAAAAATGTGATAACGGAAATTATTTAACGCCGCGCAGGATGTTTCAGTATCGTCCTGACTAATAATTCATACACTGATGAACGACAGTGAGAGGACAGTAAGTCGTGGCTCTAACTGTATACCTAATCATTACAGGTCAAAGGTTACCAATTTCTAAAGGTCATAGTTCTATAATTACATCCCAACCTAAACTACCTATTAAAACTGGCACCATTAGAATGACGGCCCATTTTGATTAGGGGTTATGCAATTGGGGCCCATTAGGACTGGGGGGCTCTCAAAACCAATCCCCCATTCCAAGTGATTAGATTTGGTTGGGGTCTATAAGGGCATATGAGGCATTAGGCGCACTAGAACTAAGCCCCGATCTTAATGGTTATGAGGACCTATTAAGACTGCAGTTAATACGTTAAGGGCCCATTAAGACTAGGACCCATTAAAACTGGGACCCATTAAGACTGGTACCCATTAAGACTAGGACCCATTACAACTAGGACCCATTAAGACTGGGACCATTAAGACTGGGACCCATAAGGCTATTTGACCCAAAATGACCTAAGACTGGTACCCATTAAGACTGGACCCATTAAAACTAGGACCCATTAAGATGGGACCTTAAGACTGGGACCCATAAAGACTGGTACCCATTAAGACTGGGACCCATTAAGACTAGGACCCATTAGAACTGGGCTCAATCTGACCAGTCACCGTAGTGATTCAGAGCGAGAGAATATCTGATTCAAACTCTGGATCTTTTATGACTCAAGGAAGTTCCAAGGCTGCAAAATCTTGGAGGAGGAGGAGGAGGAGGAGATGGAGGAGAAGAAGAAAGAAGAGGAAGAGGAGGAGGAGGAGGGAGGAGGAGAAAAGAGGGAGGAGGAGGAGGAGGAGGAAAGGAGGAGGAGGGAAGAAGGAGGGAGGCAGAAGCGAA
Source organism: Homarus americanus (assembly GCF_018991925.1). Taxonomy (NCBI): domain Eukaryota; kingdom Metazoa; phylum Arthropoda; class Malacostraca; order Decapoda; family Nephropidae; genus Homarus; species Homarus americanus. Next base: position 1,627,900 of record NW_024712526.1, read on the forward strand.
ATTAACCTTATCAACATAGATCTCTCTCTCTCTCGAGTTCTTATAGTGTGCCACAGGTGGCAGCTGGTCAATATGCCTCCTTCCACCTTCTAATGAGTCGTAGTCTTAATGGATGTCAAGTCTTAATGGGTCCTAATTTTAATGATACCTAACCCTAAAACGTCCCAACTCCTATGGGTTCCACCTAAAGGGCAGCTAACTTTAATGGGTCCCAGTCCAATGGGTCCTAGTCTTAATGGGTCCTGTCTTAATGGGTCCCAGTCCTAATGGGTCCTATCTTAATGGTTATGGGTCTCTAATGGGTCTATGTAATGGTTTGAATCCTGATAACTCACAATTCTAATGGTCCTCAAACTTAATGGGCTTCAATCTTAATGGACTCCTTATCCTGATGACTAAGGTAATTGGAGGTGTAATGGGAAGAGGACCTTGTAGAACTTGGCTAACTGGCTGCCGACCCACAAGTCCACATTACATGTCTTCTACTGGGCAATGACCGACGTTAGGCGGTCTATACACAGCAGTGACAACCTTAAACACTAATTAACACAGCAGTGACAACCTTAAACACTATTAACACAGCAGTGACAACCTTAAACACTAATTAACACAGCAGTGACAACCTAAACACTGATTAACACATGCAACCAAACACTAATTAACACAGCGTGACAACCTTAAACACTATACACGACTTACCATTAACACAACAGTGACAACCTTAAACACTGATTAACACAACGTGACAACCTTAAACACTAATTAACACATGTTTAACAGGTGACAACCTTAAACACTAATTAACACAACAGTGACAACCTTAAACACTAATTAACACAGCAGTGACAACCTTAAACACTAATTAACACAGCAGTGACAACACACTAATTAACAAGTGACAACCAAACACTAATTAACACAGCAGTGACGACCTTAAACACTAATTAACACAACAGTGACAACCTTAAACACTAATTAACAAAGCAGTGACAACCTTAAACACTAATTAACACAGCGGTGACAACTTTAAACACTAATTAACAACGTGACAACCTAAACACTAATTAACACAGCGTGCACAAACTATAACCGGTGAACTAATTAACACAGCAGTGACAACTAACACTAATTAAGCGTGACAACCTTAAATATTAACACAGCAGTGACAACTTCTAATTAACACAGCAGTGACACAAACACTGATTAACACAACAGTGACAACCTTAACCTAATAACACAGCGTGACAACCAACACTGATTAACAGCAGTGACAACCTTAAACACTGAGTAACACAGCAGTGACAACCTTAAACACTAATTAACACAGCAGTGACAACCTTAAACACTGATTAACACAGCAGTGACAACCTTAAACATTAATTAACACAGCAGTGCCTGAGTAACTTAAACACCATTGTGTGAAAAGTCAACACAGGAGTAGTGGCTAACACAGGACTCTTAATAGGGATAAACTAACTGTACAGTAGATCGCAGGAGATATACAACCTGAAGGAAGTATGAAATAAGAGAACCAAATTCACGAGATCTCTGAGCATAGAACCGTGAGGACACCTGGAGCCAGTACCTCGACCCAGAGGGCAGAACTTGAGATATCCCCACCCCACCCTACCACAGGTAACACAACACCTGAGCCTGGAGAAAGAGAGTATTATCCCACAAACTGTAAATTAACTGAGGTAATAAGTGCAATATGTGGTGCCCATAATATGTCTACAGTTACTGATATAATTTTTGTATGACTATGTTATGGGAGCTCTGTAACTTGTCACATATAACACAACGTGGTCTAGCGGTTAGGAGGACGCAGAATACCACAGCACAGGGAAGAGCCTGTGTTGCTCTTGTTTCCAGCTACCCTGCGCTGTTCTGGGGAAAGGCTTTCAAGGCAGGAAATATAAAAAAATGTAACAGGGCCAGATTCTTGCCCCCCCCAACACACACAGTGAGAATGGTGGAATGAGTTTATTCCCGAGAGGTGAGCGAGAAAGTCGAGGGGCCCTTGACCTGAGTCGCCCGCCCACACTCGTTACAGTCCTCTCCTGGGCTAATGACCACCGTAACACACAAAAAATGGAGCTCTAATGGGACGGAGTAACAGTTCATTTGTCGTAGACCGTGGTTCACTAGCAAGTTAATGGGATTCTTAGCCTCTGAAATTGTGTCGTATGTTTCATGACAAGTGTTCAGGAACTGTGAAGGAGGCAGGAATGTTGCAGGCCCTCACCACGGGGACGGTGATGGAAGAGGTCTATATCAAACGGCATCCATCCCTAATAGGATCTAACCCTATTACGCCAGAGACCCACTGGACCCCAACTAAACGTGACTTAGCCAGAAGGATAGGGACACAATAGCAATAACGGGCCCTGGGAGGCCCTACTCCTGTTCATTACAACTGAGGCCCCGTAGGACTAGGACCTATTAGAATGGGAACCCTTAGGAAGAGGGCCTATCAGAACTGGGGACCATCTGGGCAGTCACCATGGTTACACTGGACGTAAACAAACTGTGGTTACGAGTGATGGAAACAACCACACAATCCTGACCGTAATATCCTCTATTCTCTCGTCCACAAACACAGAGACTAAAGCTATGATTTAGTGGCGTGCTCAGTGAGAGAGAGAGAAGAGAGAGAGAGAGCTAGAGCGGAAGTCAACACGTTTATGACCTACGAAGATATTCTGTTTGAGGAAATATAATAATAGCCAAGAACTAAGTAAGTCACCTGACATGAAGGGCATAATACATACCTCAGCCACCTGGCCACCTTCCTCATTAACAACTGTGCAATATTACATCAGGTTATTTCCTGCAGGAGATGGAACCCGGACGCCAGGTAAAACTTGTGTTATTTCTTAAACATTACCAGTAAAACACGGTAAACACTTATACCTGTATACCAATAAGACACAGTAACACTTATACCGGCAATACTAAACACAGTAACACTTATACCGGTAATTAAGCAATACTAAACATAGGAACACTTATACCGGCAACACTAAACACAGAAACACAAATAACTGTTGTCTGTGTTGCAACCTAAGAAAAAGAAGAAATAGTTTGCCATAATACTTTCTTACATCTTCTAACTCTTCTCAATACTTTATGACATTTGATAAAGATAAGATAAACGAGACATTCTTTGACCATAATACCATTTTACAATTTCTTATCTCTACCGCCACCGCAATTTAGCCGCATCTTTACTGATGACAAGGAAAGCCACATTAGGCTATTTTAACCTATAACTCAGGAAATAGAGAAAAATGTTCGTAATAAAGGGTCTAAGTATACTGTACATCTGTTCCGTCTTTTACACCATTTTTTTTCCTTAAATTTAAATATATTTTCAGTCTATTTTCTTTTATATTTTTTTCTTTTATTTAATTTCTTGTCATGGTTTCTTTTTCTTGAGGTAAATGTCTTTCTTGGAGTAGCGTTGTAAGAGACACCACTAACTGTGCCTCTGGAAACGTGACACTTCTCCGTCATGTATGGATGGAGTCACTCATCTGTCAGTACAGTATAGGTTGAGGAAATATAGGCACAATGAGAAGAGCTGTGAGCAGTTAGTAAGATTAGCCTCATATAGGAAAAACTTTATTAAAACATTAGAGGTGTGGTGAAAGTATGAGGACACACACACACACACACACACACACACACACACACACACACACACACACACACACACACACACACACACACACACACACACACACACACACACACACACACCTGCATCTAACTAGTCGGTGGATCCTGTGGGAGACCTGGCAGTCCCTCTTCGCCCGATTCACCATCTCAATATTGATTACTTCAGGAAGAACGCCCCCCCTTCCCCTTCCCACTAACCCATCCATCCCTTCACCTGCGAGGGCAGGTAGGCTGGAAGAGGAGGCTGTCTTTGATCTTCCTGAGGTGATTAAACCTTGATTCTCAGCCGCTACGCGAGGGGTAAATGACCTCGTTGATTGCTCATTCTCTTCGCTGATTGGATGTTGTGCAGCGAATGAGCACAGTTCGTTGACAGTCCTCGAGGCTGGACGGGAAAGGAAGGAAGGTGGCTAAACAACTTTTGTGTCTGTGTGTCGCCGCCACTAAGTAGCTTACATAACATCTCTTTAACCTGTATACAACTCTTCTGACCGAGACAAAATTTTCTCTTAGCAATGTTTCATCCCGGTCACCCAAGATAGGAAAACCCCCTCAGGCGTACACAATGATCTCTCTACCCTCACGTTAAGGCTACCCCCCCCCTCCTCCCTTACAATAATGTCTTTAAACTTGGAGACGAGAACTCCTCAATCATCCAAAGACACTGATCCCCAGGTTAATTATTTCACAGTCCAAACACAAAAGTCTCTTGCTCCTCCAACATAATAACTTCTGTCCAGGCGCAATAATCTCTCTCCTTCCAAACAATAAACTTTCAGTCAAGCACCGGAGTATCTCGCTCCTACTGGTAGAGACTCTCAGCTTACACGCTAAAGACCTCTCAGCCACATGATGAAAGCTGCCATCACTCAGCATCAAATCTCTTCATTCAGTGTACGAGTTGCTGACGTGGGATCAATAACTTCATTACTCAGGAACAAGGGCGTCATCACTCATTCAAGGATCTCTCGGCACAGAATCCGACTCCCTCTCGACTCCCTCAGTATGATGTCCCCAGGAGCACCCATCTGTCTCCTCCTCCTCTTCCTCCAACGACGACGACGGCGTTCGCCTCCATCGAAACGGTTTACATCAGCGGCAGGTAAACAAATCTGGCCCTCTTCTTAGCACTATGGCCGAGTCAATAAACATACCCAACTTGCTTCTTGACCAGACATCCTTCTAATGAGGGAGGGTGGTTGAGGCTGACCTTCTCCCTTTATATTGAAGTTTTAAATAAATGTACCTCCTTCTCCATCCTTGTGGGACTCGGTGACCAGGACTGCCCCCCACGCCTTCCTTGTACTGCCACTGACTAATATAACATATATTTAATAGTTTATTTAATGTATTGTTGATAAAGTGAAGTAGAAATAATACCTCATAAATAATGGTAGAATATCTCAAGACACAATTAGAAGCAACATAGTCAGTATTTGTCTCCTTGCTCAGAGCTGCTTCAGTGTGTGGATCAACTACTATCCTTCCTACATACTGTTTATGCTTCTAACAGAGAATCTTTATGGCTGACGTAATTTTTTCCACGAATATTTTCTAGGAAGTTCGTAGGGTTAATACAAGGAACTCATACACAAAAGTCGGGATAGTGACCCTGTCTGTTGATCGGAAGGATGCCAGAAGACCGTACTCACTTTCCAGGTTAGGTTAGGTTCCATGACTGAAGGGCGGTGTGAGAGGGGGGGGTGGTGGGAGGACAATTAAAGATATTAATTTGATAAAAGACGATACGTAATACGGCAGTGAGGATGTGAACACCTTGATCACCTTCCTAACCCGTTGTCCGGCTGTGAGGTGGACCAGTTACTCTCACATTCCGCTAGTGGCTCGAGGCGCCCCTCCGTCTTCGTTGGTCTTTGCAAGAAATCTTACCCTAAATGCCCGGCGCCCTCACTCTCCGCCCTTGAAAATGACCTATAAACCGCCGGGTTTAATGGGCTGAACCCTGTAAAATCCTCTTATGAAGCGGGATTTATGTCAGATTATCTCACGGCTGGCCTTAGTGTGATGCTGGGGGGGCTCAATCATCTCCATCGTGCTCTTTATCTCTCTCTTCTTTATGTCCATCTTTACGCTTTCTCTCTGACCTATTCTATCTTTACTTCTTCCTTCTAACCTCTTCTTCCTTTCTTTATTCCCCATTGTATTCCTCCTTTTAATCTAAATTGCAGAATGGCTCTCCTCCCCGGCCAGCAACATTCTCTCGTCTCTACCAACACCTGCCTGAAGGAAGTGTTCGAAGGATCCAGACGTGTTAAAGAGGATCCAGGCGCGTTAAAGAGAATCAGGAGTGTTAAAGAGGATTCATGCGTATAAAAGGGATCCAGGCGCGTTAAAGAGAATCAGGAGTCTTAAAGAGGATTCATGCGTATTAAAGAGGATCCAGCGTGTAAGGATCCAGGCGTGTTAAAGAGGATCAGGCGTGTTAAAGAGGATCCAGGCGTGTTAAGGAGACCCAGGCGCAAGTGGAGGATTCAATCTCTCACACTGTCACTCATTTTCTCTCCACGAGGATCAGTTGGTAAACACCATGAATAATTGGGTTAAAAAATATGTCATTAGGAACCCAGGACCTAAGACCAACCAGGACCTAAGACCCAACACCCGGAACCTAAGACCCAACACCGGGATCTAAGACCCAACACCGGGATCTAAGACCAACACCGGGACCTAAGACCTAACAGGACCTAAGACCCAACACCCGGAACCTAGACCCAACACCGGAACCTAAGACCCAACACCGGGATCTAAGACCCAACACCGGGACCTAAGACCTAGATCCACCTTCTAATAAAATTAACACTTTCTTCTTCTCTTGGAAATGAGGAATACAAGAACACGTCCAGTTACTGTAGTCTCAGTATAATTTAGCAGCCATCAATTTCCTTCTCTTGTATAAGCCAGTTAGAGACGCCTTCACATCTCCAGCTGAAGGGAGGCGGTAGAGGAAAGTGTGAATTAACGCGGGAGTCTTAGATAATCGGACCCAGGTCTATCGTGCCATGAATTCAGAGAGAGAGAAAGCGAGCAGCCTTGGCAGCACCTCACAAACCACCAAAAGCGATCGGTCGTTCCACATACCAGAGATACACGATCATGTCCTCCTCCCTCATGGACAATATCCTCCCTCGTACCTACATCGTTGTGTCTTGGGTAATGAGTGAGTGTGTTCAGTCCCTTCCCTCACCGCCTAGGTTAGTAGATATCGTCTATTGTGCCACGGGAGGTGCTTCCGCCAAAGCCCTTTTTCTCAGTCTACCCGTTGGCGACCATTAGTCGACCTCTCCTGCAAACTTGACATCTCTCAGGTTGCAGCTCAACCAAAATTATTTCCTTAACCTTCCTAAACGACCTCGAATTCTCATAAGACTTCAACCTGTCCTGTGACCTCGACCTGTCCTGTGACCTCGACCTGTAGTGTGACCTCGACCTGTCGTGTGACCTTGACCTGTCCAGTGATCTCGAACTCTACTGTAACATCGACTTTTTAATCAAGTCAATCTCTCCAATAGGTTTAATCCCTCAGGTTCCCTTCCATGACCTCTTCCTCCCATGACTTCTTCCTCTCACTTCCCTCTTCCCTCACTTCCCTCTTCCGCTTAATCCACCTCTGTGTCCCCTGACCTCTGGGTTCCCCTCGTCTAAGCTTTCATTTCTCCTAAGCTGACCCGACTTTCATACCATTTCCTCTTTCTTCCCCTCAAATGAAGCTTTCTTTTTCCTTAGTGTCCCCTCTGCCTGATCTCTCTTTTAACCTGATCTCTCTCTCTCTCTCTCTTTTTTTTTCTCTCTCTCATACCATCACTACAACTACCATCACCCCCAGCACACCCCTCCCCCCTTTCAACAACGCATCAATACATCTGTCTAAAACTTACTTAGAAACACTTCAGTAAAAACTAAACGAGTCAAACAACAAACGTCACACCCTCAACCTCCTTATATACATCATCATATATTCAAATTTACTAAATGAATAGTCAAATGACCAGAGGACAAAAAGAATAATAAAATTATGAGGCAATGTAATAATAGAAAAAATATATATATATGCATACATTCGTTCCCGTGTTTTGTTCAAATAAATTCTCATTACTTTTCATATTATTTTCCCCTTTAAAAATATCATCGACAAATATGTACACAGGTATAACAGGGCAGTAATTTAGGGCAGAGAGGATAATAGTTGTCATTTTTTTCCCGATGGAATTAAATGTAGGATTTATTACAACTCTTTCATATCTGATTACATGTATATGTATAAAACAACCAAACACGATTAAATATATTGTAAATAAATACATACAAACATACATATACACACACACACACACATACATAGTGTGTGTGTGTAAGGAGAGGTAGCCTGCTCACAGGTATGTAACTACCTCTGGCAGGGAGTTAAAGACTCATATGTTAATTATCTTGTACATTATAATATAACGAGGCTCTTTATAAACACCAACCTACTTAAGTACGCGTCTTTACAGTGTACGTGATTTTTTTATGCTGTTGGTGTACGTGATTTTTACATAGTTATATACGCGTTTTATTTACATTTGTTGTGGTGTAAGTATTTTTTTACATTGTAGGCGTACGTGATTATTTTACATTTGATTTACTGTACTGTACGTGTTTTTTACATTGTTATAAATTATTGTTTTAAATTCTGATGCACGTGATTTTGTTTATTCTAAATTAATTATTATTAAGTAATGAATAATAAACCTTTCACCGCTTTGAAGAACCTCGAAATTCTTTATCATTATCCGTCAATATTCATGCAATCACCATTAATTTTAAGTATAATATTCACCCCGTTAGTCACCTCAAGCAGCGGTGGGAGGAGACGCTCAGTGGTGGTGTACAGGGAGAGTTAACACGTTCCTGGGTTCCTCATGGCTGTGGTGTAGTGGTCATGCTGGCCTGTCTGCCTTTGGGCTACCTTGACGATCCCTGCCGTCAGTCCCCAGGTCACCCAACCGCAGGGGCAGGAAGGAATGTGCAGGGGAGGGCAGGGAAGCCGCAGGGGCAGGAGGAGCGGCGGGGAGCCACAGGATCCCCGGGTGTTCTGTGCGTTTATCAAGAGTCGATGTGCGATTTTGAAAGGTTGATGTGAATTGTTCTTGTGGGTCAATGTATGTTTAAGGGTTAGAGAGCGTTTTCTAGAGGTCAGGGTGCACTTCTAAAGGGTTTGAGTGCGCTTTCTAAAGGGTTTGAGTGCTGCGCTTTCTAAAGGGTTTGAGTGCGCTTTCTAAGGGGTTGGTGTGCGTATTCTAAAAGGTGTTGGGTGTGTTTTCTAAAGGGCGAAGTCACGTTTTTATAAAGGGTCGATCTCTTTTTTTCGGAGACAAAGTGCAAGTTTTTCGTGAGTGTGCGTGCTGAAATTTTTCCTCAGGTACATTTATATATTTATATTTTATTTTTTTTTTTTGCTAATTAAATTAGTTGTGTGAGCTTATGTATTCTTTTTTTTTCAACAGTTACTACGTGTGTGTGTGTGTGTGTGTGTGTGTGTGTGTGTGTGTACAGTGAACAGTCATATAAAGCTGGCTACCTCTCACTGCTTTCACCCATCTCTCCCACATGACCTCCTTATAACCACTCCCTCCACCCTCCTCTCCCATCCACATACCTGTTCCATCCATCTCTCCCTTCCCCTCTTCCACCACGTCTTCAATCCCTCTCCCAATCATATCTTTCACCTACCTCCACACGTATCTTCCCCCCACCACATCACCCACCCACCATCACCTCCACCTACTCCCGCCCATGCTGGTGATAATGGCTCTTGCCCACACCGTCAGCAAATTGACGATAATTGGCCGGTGAACCTGGCGCTAAACACGTTCCTTACACGTTTTTGCCCTTTAGTCTTCGCTATTTCCTTTATCAACGAACCGCTGCACAGACCGTTGAGATATTTTCAGTTTTTTATTTTCATTTTTTAGTGATTCTTGAAAGTTTTCTATTAATATTATTATTATTATTATTATTATTATTATTATTATTATTATTATTATTATTATTATTATTATTATTATTATTATTTCAATTCAAATTTCTTCATTCACTTATCAATTTCATAGTTATGATTGTAAATATTTATTGATCAAATATCATCTACCTTACTTAGCGTTAGTTGAGTAAAGGCTAGGAGCTACTGACGCGTCTGACCTCTGTGAGTAAGTCGTGAGGGTCATAATAAACCATCAGCCTGACTCTATCTTTTAGAACTGAGGCTCAGAGAGACTCGGCACCTGACTCCACGAGCTAAATCTTAATGGACATATATTTTAATTCTTCGGTTTGGTTTGATTGGGACCCAGTAGGAGTGAGGTCTATTAAGAGAGCCATATAACCTGCAACCGTTGGCTGAATATGTGGATCAAGTGTAAGGTAGTAAATAAAGGTTATTATTGTGAAGGCAGGACAAGTGTTGATCCCTAGATCTATGTCGTCAGCAGCTAGTGGGTTACTCCACCACCTTTGCAGGACGCTACTGTCTTCGTCTTACCAGTGAGTGCACAATGAAGGAGACATTTCTCCTACTCCCGGCCGGGTAAGTTACGTTAGGACCATGAGTCATCAAATTATTGTTGTGTTGATGTCAATTTTGAAATAGATAAACACTCGTTACTGAAGGTGCTGTTGGACGAAACATTGTGGGAATATTCAAAATGGTTCAGTTTCTCTCTGCGAAAAGTACGATACACACACACACACACACACACACACACACACACACACACACACACACACACACACACCCCCCACACCCCACACACCCACACACACCCCCCACCCCACACCCCCTCACCACCCACACCCCTACACCCCACCCCTCACCCCACCCACACACCACCCCCTCCACACACCCACACCCCTCCACACACACACCCTCACACACACACCCTCACACACACACACACCCTCACACACCCCACACCCCTCCCCCCCTCACCCCCCTCACACCCCCACCCCCCCACACACCCACCCCTCCACACACCCCTCCCTCACACCCCACCCCCTCCACACCCACCCCCTCACACACACACACACACACCTCCCCCCACACACCCACACCCCCTCACACACCCCTCACACACCCCATCACACCCACCCCCACACCCCCTCACACACCCACCCCTCACACCCACACCCTCACACCCCACACTCCCACACACCCCACACCCACCCCTCACACCCCCACACCCCACCCCACACCCCACCCCCCCACACCCCTCACACACACCCCTCCCACACCCCCCTCACACCCCTCACCCCTCACACCCCACCCCACACACCTCCCCCCACCCCACACCCCTCACACACCCTCACACCCCACCCCTCACACCCCCACCCCTCACACACCCCTCCCACACACCCTCACACACCCACCCCCTCACACACCCCACACACCCCTCACACACCCACACACCACTAGACAGATATTAAAACAACCCTCAAGTCATATCATCTTACATAGAATCAATACTTTCATTCATTCCTCTTCTTACCTTCTCCCCTCACCTCCTGTTCTGTCTCTTCTATCCTCGCCCCTCTCTCCTAACCTTCTCATCTATCCCTTTCTTTCAGCCATCCTCCTTAACTTTCCATAAAATACACCGAGGAGAAGTATGGATGAGGAGGAAGAGAATAGGAAGAGAGACAGCAGAAGGAGATGAGACAGAGAGTTGGGGAGAGGGTAGGGAGGGGAGGGAGGCGTGTAGATGAATAATGTACGACTTTGGTGTGGAATCGATCACGCTGGTTGATAAGGCAGGGAACAGCGCGTCGACACCTATTACGCCGGGGTTGGTGATGACGCCCCGCCTGGCCAATTAGGTTTTCACTTTCGTAATTATGGATGCCTGGCAACGATAACGCACGACACGATTTGTTCCCCGATGTGGTGTGTGTTGTGGTTGTCAGGTGATGGTGGTGGTTACTATGGTGATGGTGGTAGTGGTAGTAGTGTGGTGGTTACTATGTTGAAGATCTGTGGTCAGGTAGTTTGGTGGTGGTGAAATGGGTGGATGGTGGTGATGATGATGGGTGTTGGTGGTAGTGATGTGGTAGTTATGGTGAGTTACGATGTAGTGATGGTGGTGGTGATGTATGTACGTGTGGTGGTAAGTGTTATACGCGTGTGTTGAGGGGGTGGACTTGTGAAGGGGGGGAGGGAGCTGTGAAGGAAAGGTAGAGGTGAAGTGATGGAGGGAAAGAAGGATTGAAAGTAGAGAAAGAGGAAGTGAGAGAATAAAAAGGGTGGAGAAAATGAGAGAGAGAGAGAGAGAGAGAGAGAGAGAGAGAGAGAGAGAGAGAGAGAGTCAACCAGGTGAGGCCCGTGATTGATTACTTCACCGTGAGATATTAAGAGCTTATAACTCACCTGTGTAAGTCGAGGATTTCTTTACGACCTTAAACTACAACACTCAAACAACCACACACACACAGGTACACACACCAATGTACTCAGGGGTTGAAGTCTCGTAATCAAAGAATTAAATATAATGGTAATATAAAGAAAAATACTAAGTTTATTATTTAATTTATTTCTTTTTCATGTTCCTATATTATAACTTGCCATAGGAAAAATGGCAGGAAATGTAAAAATTATAGATTATAAATTATATTGACCTAACTTTAACCCAACCTGCCAAACTTAATCATCCTGACCTAACCTGCTCACCCCCTCTGTCTCACCAACCCCTCACCTTCTGTCTCCTCTCACCCCACACCTGTCTCCCACACCCCCCCCATCCCACCCCCACCTGTCTCACCCCCTCCACACCCCCCCCACCCCCACACCCGGTCTCACCCCCTCCACACCCCCCCCACTCCTCACCTCTCCACACCTGTCTCTCACCACCCTCCACATCTCCCCCCACCACCCCTACACCTGTCTCTCACCCCCTCCATTACCCCCTCTTACCCTCACCTCTCTACACCTGTCTCTCTCACCACCTCCTCACATTCCCCTCTTACCTCACCTTCCTCACACCTGTCTCTCACCACCCTCTCCATTACCCTCTCTACTCCTCACCCCTACACCTGTCTTCACCCCTCTCTTACACCTCCCTGCTGCACTATGCCTTTGATATTTCTCACCCCTTTGATGCATCCGATACGAAAGAAGAGAGAGAGAGAGAGAGAAAAAAAATTAACATTGCAAAATAATCTGATCAATTTGCAACATGTCAATTGAAAATCACCGACAACTTCAGAAGAAATTTGTCTTTTACTCAAAACTCAAAAAATAAACAAAACACGAGAAGCTAAAAATATTACAAACATAATAGACCATAAATGGTGGACTGTGTAGCTCTTGTTTAGAATATAAAAATAAAGTGGGTTCTGTTTTTCTTTTCTTTTTTTTACCTATGTGTAGGGTCGTTGTTTTAATAAAACACCTCCAGAGTTTTATCAGGTACGGAGATTTTGTGTGTGTGTATGAGTGTGTGTCGGTGTTAAATATTTCTTGAACTGCTTTATGAAGTTTGTATACTCATGATAAAGAACATATACAACGCATACATGTTGATAATACACACCTAACCACGATCAATAAACCTCTATGCCTGAGACTTGGCTAGGAGGAGTCATTAATACAACACAATTAATATTTAAACGTCCTTTAAAATCTAGTGTAAGTGTAGCATATCGCCCGCCAGGCCGCGCTGTTCACTGAGGCGGAAAAATGGGTTGGGTGGTTTCGGTCGACATATGATGAGGTAACTAACTACCCGTAATTATAGAGTCGATATTGAAAGTACAGAAAAGCAACACTGAAAAGAAGAAGAAGAAGAAGAAGGAGAAGAAGAAGAAGAATATTGTCTTTCACTCAAGTAATCATTAAATATCATCATCTTACACCTGCCCAGGACACAGTCAGCAGATGAGTTAAATCTTGCTTTGAAACACATGGATGACGCCTTTGTTCATTGACAAAGGAAATGTCACAACGAGTTTTATCAGGTTAAGAGAGAGAGAGAGAGAGAGAGAGAGAGAGAGAGAGAGGAGAGAGGAGAGAGAGAGGAGAGAGACTATTCTTCCAAGAAATATAGCTGTTAACAAGGTGCTGATTACTGAATTGCATAGACCCAAATCGCCATCGCGTTAAGACCCAGCTGGATAACTGCGCACCGTCTTACTCTTGTCTACACTGTTTACATTTTCTTATAAACATTTATCTATTCCTGTACATCCTGTAACCTTAACCACATTTTACATATTTTTTTTCACTGACAAAACTTCCTTAAACAAAACCGGATGTTATATAAAGTTCCTGTTAACTTTGAAATGAATCCCTTTAAGTTTCATTAATTCAACCAAACGTTTGCTTACTTGTATGTTTCTAAGTCTTCCTTATACACTGTGTCCCTGAGAAGATGACCGAGTGTGTGTATATATTTTACTGGTTGCTTTAGCCCTCGACTGCCCCCCCTGTTACTCCTTTCCTCAACACTACCAGATACCAGAATAAAAATCAACAACTAAACACTACTATTTCTCGGCTCTCGGCTAAAATCATTTCCTTCGTTTAAAACATTTTCCGGTATGTTGTGTGGCGAGCTGAGGTCAAGAAACAACTCCTGTGAGAGTGTGATGGGAATGAGAGAAATCCCTGTTACCCTGTCTGTCAAGTCTCCTACGGAATGAGAGACAAACAACCACAACAGGGTGAGAAGTAAACCTATTGCCTCCTGGGTGTTGATACGGGACAGGCAGCCACCTGAGGTATGTCCCAGTGAGTCAACCCTCCTACCTGATGGAGGTGTGAGGGACTCTTCACCTGACCTCCTGTACATAAGAACATAACAATAACGAGTCTGTAATAGGCCGGTTGGCCTGTGCATGGCAGCTCCTGTCGAGAGTTACTACCACTTCATCATCCATGAATCTATCCAGCCTCCTTTGAAGCTTTCCAGCGTTCCAGCACTTACCAAGTTGCTGCTTGTTCCACTCGTCCACCACCCTATTTGTAAACCAGTTCCTTCCTATCTCCCTCCTAAACCTAAACTTATCCAACTTGAATCCGTTGTTCCGACTCCCATCCTGCTCGGATATTATAAGAACTTTATCTATATCACCTTTATTGATTCCTTTCACCCACTTGAATACTTATCATATCTCCCGCACTCTTCGTCATTTCTTAGTTTAGTTTCTTTTAACCCATACTGATATGGAAGGTTTAAGTCCTGAATCATTTTCGTCATTCTTCGCTGTAGGTAGAGTTCATTTTATAGGATCACTGAGGAAGGCGACAGCAACTTCCTTGAATATTTGTTGGGGTGGAGGAGGGGGGAGCGGTCACATATCATCTTATCTTTCAGTAGATTAAAATTATCTAGTACCAGGAGTCTCCGTCAGGCTGCCGATACACCTACCACATGTTACTTTCCAGTGACAACATTATCACACAATATATCGCTATACCGTTATACACAATTTTGCTGGTTGTAGGTTAACATGGGGTTCAGTTGTAGACCCCGGCAGTCCTAATAGGCCCCAAACTAATTACTAGTATTAGGCTCTAGTATTGGTTCGTAAACTGTGACCCCATAACTGGAAGTCACTTGAACAATTAATGGTTTTGTCTGTTATCACCAAATTATGAAATGTAAATAGCGGTCATAAAGAAGTACAGTAATTAAATAAACTTCTAAAGACGTAAACACACTCACCTGAACTTCATCTCGTGACCTGCCGCCACAACTTATCTTCTACCTCTCCCCACACCAACACTTCCTCCACAGCCTGTCTGATACACCCAAACTAACGCTGTTTACACTGTTCCACTGCCCGCCAACACCTCCCTTCATTACCATACAACAGCCACTTTCCACCACAGGCATTAGCCACAACACTCTCCTTGCTTCCTGTGTGAGGAATAAACTACCCTAACCTCTACCAGAACGTCAACATAGGCCGGTAAGTTTCAGCTATATGCACTGTCCACGCCAATCTTTCCTCTCAGTCTGTTGTAACATATGTCTAGTCTTCATGGACTCTTCAGCTGCCCGCCAACCCAAGATTAAAACCCTTTACTCCTCTGTAAGACTCGAGAACATATTTATAATCTTTTTTTTTACTGATTCTCTAAGTACCAAGATTTTACTTTAAACTTCAGACATACCAATAATTGACTATGTCTCCCTCGTGTACTTCTGAATATAGGTTCTTTTATTTTTTTCCGGGAGACCAACCGACGCGACCGCCATTTACCACGGCCATTAAACGGAGGGAGGGCGGTGGACGGCAGGAAATCATGCTGGACCGTCACGTTGTACTATGGTCGCCACCAGCAGCTAGGGTGTTTGTGTCCACTGCGACCCACTTCTGAGAAATATAACGCCATTCACTCATCGTTCTGGCATGACTTTCTACCTTATGGCTACTTGGTGACAGAAAGGGCTTATGGGGAGCAGCTACGACATGGCTACAAAATTCATCCTCCAGGCATCTTCAAATCCATTTTTCATGGACACTACTGTACTTTTTCGTGTCGCTCTGGCCTTTCATTCTACGTTTCTATTTAATGTTCCAGCCTCCACCACAGCGCCAGTATGTTTACTTCTCAGCTACGCCTCTACAGGAACAGGAAGTACATCATCGACCGGGCGGGCTCACCACTACCTGGAGGCAAGTGTCATCCACTAAATTGTGGTGGTAGTCAGATCACTCTACCTCCGCCCACCCTCACGATGACACTCAAGTTGAGCGACACTACCACGGTTTCTTGCTGACGCTGACATCGTGCCCGAGGCTGACGCTGGCGTAAAACATGCTATAGGTAAACTCTCAACCCCCATAACGTGGGCTACTGACACTGAAAGCCTGCGCACGTGCAATGCGACTCCAAAAAACAGACATTACTATGAGCTATGGCGTCATTATGGCTGCCCCAAGCATGAGTAAACCTCCTCTAGCCATGTCCCCCCCACCTTATCCCCATGAAACTAAATCTCTCTCTCTCTATCTCTCTATCTCACACACACACACACACACACACACACGAGATTCATAGGTTGCTGTCGATCACAGCTATAATTCTGGAGAATAATTATCGAGCGTAGTGACTCTCCCCTTCATCCTTCCCTCCCCTCACCCTTGCTCCTCTCCCTCCCTCATCCACGAACTCTCACTTCTGCCACAACAACAACAGCACTACGGGTCTGGTGTGACATGATCACCAACTACCGGTGTAGGTGTCCCTGCTGTCCTCACGCGTGACGGTACAGTACATCCTCGAGAAGGCCAGAGGTAATGCTGATAGTATTGTTACCAGCGAGTGCACACACCTCTCAGACACTGGTTTATGCACTACCAATTGGCTGTGAGGCCCTTGTGCCTGATGGTTCGTTAGGGAAGTGCGGAGACTTTGAAAGGTTTCCTTGCACAAGGAGGTGTGGCTGGCTGCACACTTCCCAACTGTAAAGTCAGGTACAGTATCCATCACGGCTGAGTGAACTTGAGGTGTCCCAGGCACGAACCAGTGACCCCCAGCTATCACATAATATCAAAATATTTTACAAGAAAATAACATCCATGCGTGTAAGTCCTGTATGATATAATCTGGTGTGTGTGTGTGTGTGTGTGTGTGTGTGTGTGTGTGTGTGTGTGTGTGTGTGTGTGTGTGTGTGTGTACAGGTCATGCTTGAGGAGCGCCAACCCGTCCACAGGTAACTTTGTGTTAACTTGGTGAGGAGCTGCTGTCTTGTCGCCGCCTCCACCCCCCCGCCATCGCCGCTGCACACACTTCACGCCTCCCAATCCAAACCTTTAGTGAAGTAAGCAGAAGTACAACGCCAATACAGCGAAAGTACAGCAGTAGTAGAGACTCAACACAGTCATATAGTAGTATCAAAGTACGGCACCGATGAAGTCCAAGTACAGCAGCATCACAGACCACGAACAGCTACTGCACAATACAGCAGGAAAATTTTCAAGTACAGCAGCGACACAGTAAACGCAGAACAGCAAAACAAATTCTGTTGTAAATAGTAGTAGACAACAACAGCAGCTGAGGTACAATCAATGTTCCGCAGGAACTGATGGCAAAGCAAACCAACGTTACACAGTGCACACGTAAATGAACTTCAACGACAGCTGTAATCCCAGTACAAGACGCGGACTACAGCACTGTACAGTCCGTCCTGCCAACAAAGACACCAGAAGCACACTGCCTGTTCTGGTCACAGCAGTAGCATTAACAACAGCAGCTGAGAGAGGCTTTTAGCTGTACCTGGCAACAAACGAATGAGCAGCTTCACCCACACACAGCAATATCAGCAGCTGAGAGACTCTTATCTAGACGTGACCACAGCAATCAATGCAGCTTCACTCAGACAAAGCTCCACCATCAACGAGAGACATAGCTTCATTACAGCAACAGATACAACTCAAGGCTTCACCCAGCAACTACAACATTTATGACTCAAAGATCCACACATCAATAACAACAACTACAACACATATAACCCAAGGCTCCAACCAACAACAACAACAACTACAATACACTCAATCAGTCAGTGAGTCTCATCGCGATACACGAACCAGTTCCACGGTGGGTACAGTCGTGTGTTTTGTAACCTATAAACACACTGTAATTACAGCGCCAGTTGTAAATGTACCCCAGTCCTAAGGGCCCTGATCCTACTGCACTAACCTGAGAGTGGAACCCAGTCCCATGGCCCCGATCCTACTGCACTAACCTGAGAGTGGAACCCAGTCCCAATGGGCCCCTGATCCTCACTGCACTAACCTGAGAGGGAACCAGTCCTAATGGGCCCTGATCCTTACTGCCCTAACTCTGAGAGGGAGCCCAGTCCTAATGGGCCCTGATCCTGGTGGTTAGGTTAGGTTAGGTTAGTCTGGTCCTAGTACGATTGAAGCTCATCACACCTACAGCTATACAAGAGGAGGAAGGTACACAAAGCTGCTGGCTGGCGGTGGCTGACTGGCGGGTGGCTGACTGGCGGGTGGCTGGCTGGCGGGTGGCTGGCTGGGGTGGCTGGTTGTTGGCTGCCTGATGGCTGGTTGGCTGGCGGCATCGACATTGACGTATGTCCCGCTGATACCTTCATTATTCTCGCCCTTACTGTCCCTGATTGCTGGTGAAATGGGCCCAATAGATCAGCGACCCATTAACATTGGCCCATCAGAACTGCAACTCTATATTCTGATAGTTAAGACAGACAATCCATCCTAACAATTAGGTTAGGTTAGGTTTGGAATGGGGCATACATTAGACTGGGACATATTAACCCGGTCTTCTATTTATCCCCTCCCATCCTTGCTTTTACCCCTATCCCTACCTACCTCCTCACCCCATCTACCTACTTCTATCCTTACTTTCATCCCCAACTCCCTACTCACTTATCTCATTCTTCCTCTATCTCAATCTACTCCCTCATCCGGCCTGAAGACACATTCAGGTCACCGTCTCTCTTCAGTACATAAGGCAAGGAGAGAGAGAGAGAGAGAGAGAGAAGAGAGAGAGAGAGAGAGAGAGAGAGAGAGAGAGAGAGAGAGAGAGAGAGAGAGAGAGAGAGAGAGAGAGAGAGAGAGAGAGAGTATCAAGTTAAGCTCGTGTCAGGTCTTGTGAGGGAGAACTGGGCCCTGCTAGTGCAAGATGGAGGGAGTGTTGGCCCATGTTAATCCAAGAGGTAAGGAAGGTGGTTAATTTGTGGTACTATGTCAGACAGTCTTAGTGAAATTCCTCTCCCATACAACAATGCACACACACACACACACACACACACACACACACACACACACACACACACACACACACACACACACACACACACACACACACACACACACACACACACACACACACACACACACACTGTATTATTGTAAAAATGAGAAACTTGTTATAGGACTAAAATCTAAACATATTAAGTACATAGGTAATAAGACAGCGTCATGTGATCACCTGGTGACGAAGCACAGACAGCCACTGTAGCCAGGCAACAGTCCGGGTCAACCAGGTATTGTCACCAGCTGTGTCCTAACGTCAACCAGGTGACGTCAACAACGCCAGCTGTGTCCTGTGGGTCAGAAGCTATAATGTTACAGGGTTGTTAAGCCTGCGGAACCACCTGGGGTGCCAATTTGTCTCAGTCAACTGGTTATGAGGTATAGTTCCTGGCACCCTCACTCATTAAAACCATCACAGCTCAGTGATAATTACGCTAAGTAACACCATCAACCAGTAACAGTAACACCTTTAGTTGCGCACCATCACTAGAAACGCCTTTCGTAAATGGCTGACTGACTACAAAAAAATTTCCCACGCCTCTGTCCTGCTCACTTTACGAGAGCCCTGCACCCAGCACATGGTCTACAGTACAGTCATTAACGCAGCTGATGGCCGCTCTTGGTCACCCTATTTTCTCTAAGAATGAAAAACACAACGAGTCACGGTAGTCAAGTTTACTCTCCACCACATGTTGGCTGTCACATCTGAGGTTCACCAGTGAGATATGTTCCTCAGTCTCCGCGTCGGGGACTCCTTGACGTAAGTTGTCTGGCGAAATATGGATTCTGTTTGGTCAACAATGAAGTATTTGTCAACACAATTACTTTACATTTCCTTATATTTCAGATCTACAGTTAATGCCAAAACATTATAACCTCAGATGTTATTACACACCGGCTCTCCCTCCCTCCAGGTTTCAGGTGAATTGAACAACAGTTAACAGTGAACGTAGTTAACTTTTTGTATACATCACATTACACTATATGATGTATTTGGAACACCTATATAACGGAGAGTAAAGAGACTGAACGTTATTATCAACATTCGTAGTTGTATCCTTAGCAGGTCAGCCTCGTGATGTCTGCAGCACCTTGTTGTTGTGGTCCACTGTCTCCTACTGTCCTAACATAACACAACAGTCTACTGAGTCAAGTTAACGAGAGACATGGAATGATCTCGGTACATTCTGCCAATTAATTTTTCTCTGCCCGCCTATCCTTTCCATACACGCACCTTGTTATAACCAAACACAGCTTATATAACACTGTGTAGCTCAGGGTTACTAAGAGACTTAACTCACCACAGAAGACGAATATTAAAAATAATAATTTAATAAAATCTGGAAATACTGGAGGGTAACGAAAGGAAATTAGGTGTGTTGCACCTCATGCAGTTAAGAGACTAACTGAGACAAACGGTGATATTATTAAAAGAAGAAATAGCGAAATTCTGGTAGAGAGACAGTCTGGTGAAGACACACACTTGTGTACATATAATTGCTAGTTAAGACACCGGTGATAATAGAAAAAGAAAAATCGGAAATACCGCAGATGTAGAGAGAGTGTAAATATGAGGACCATACTTCAAGGCCCAACACGCGACTAGTCAAGTTGTTCATTGTTGATTGGCTGTGTCATGCCTATCAAATGAACCAGCCAATTTGAGTCCGGCATTCACCACACACTCACACGCACTCGCATTTGCATTTAAACATTTTTAAACCAAAGAATAGCTTATATTTCTGGTGAACGCCGGTGTATAGAGGAGAGGACGGGGCTCACTGTCCGTGTAATTAGGAGGTGATGTATCTCGCTCCTCATGAGGTACCGTATATATACTCTTTCCCTGTCGTGTTATCGTCTCAACTATACCGTAGTACATCACACACACACACACACACACACACACACACACACACACACACACACACACGAGAATCAGTAAAACAATACAAACGTCAAGTATTAAAGGAAGAGAGGTTGGTGAATGAAGCACCCCAGTACGACGCTGGTACACACATACCACACACCCTCACTGGTGACACTGCAGTAATGACAGCGACACCAGTATTATTGATGATACGGTCGACACAGCCTCACATGACACAGTCGACAAATGACACGGTCGACACAGCCTCACATATAACACGGTCGACACAGCCTCACATATGACACAGTCGACAAATGACACGGTCGACACAGCTCACATATATACACGGTCGACACAGCCTCACATATGACACAGTCGACAAAATGACACGGTCGACACAGCATCACATATAACACGGTCGACACAGCCTCACATGACACAGTCGACAAATGACACGGTCGACACAGCCTCACATATAACACGGTCGACACAGCCTCACATATGACACAGTCGACAAAATGACACGGTCGACACAGCATCACATATAACACGGTCGACACAGCCTCGCACATGACATAGTCGACAAATGACACGGTCGACACAGCCTCACATATAACACGGTCGACACAGCCTCACATATGACACAGTCGACAAATGACACGGTCGACATAGCATCACATATAACACGGTCGACACAGCCTCACATATGACACAGTCGACAATACGGGTCGACATAGCATCACATATAACACGGTCGACACAGTCATATGACACAGTCGACAAATGACACGGTCGACATAGCATCACATATAACACGGTCGACACAGCCTCACATATGACACAGTCGATAAAATGACACGGTCGACATAGCATCACATATACGGTCGACACAGCCTCACATATGACACAGTCGACAAATGACACGGTCGACACAGCCTCGAAACAAACAGCTGCAAGGCGTCGTAAGAAACACTGCGCTGATACGAAATCCCATGAAGGAAAACTCCAATATCACATATAAAATTTCCCGAATAAGAAATTTCACGACCCACAACTCACTATAATAAGAGTCTGTCACACTGAACGTTACTAAGGAACATGTGTGCTAAGTCTGAAATTATTGCTTGAGAGTTGTCAAGATACAGTACACTTCTACAAATGACGTATCACCATAAGTAGCAAAGATTAGTTGCCAGAACGGCCACCATAGGCGCTGCTGAGTACCCAAAAACATGTCACATCCCATTAATTCTGGAATGAGTCGGTAGGAGTAATGGATAAATAAATAAGAGAAGACGATAGCAAGAGAAGAAGACAAGAGAAAATGAGAATATTGAACAAGAAGACGTACAAGTAGTAAAGATGAGATGAGGAAAAGACAAAAAAAATAAAACCACAAGGAAAAGAAAAAGACAGACACAACACTGCCAAGTATCGTTAAATAAAGACAAACTTGTTATCGAGAAACAAGTTAGTCCTTTTTCTTTCTTATTCTTCTCCTTATTCTTCTTTATATTTTCATTTTTTTCAATTCTCCTTTTTTACTTTCTGCATCATTTACTTACCAATAAACTCAAAAGACGGACCTAAACCTGGGTACAGATTCTCAAAATGTTAGTACGATAAATTCTACTCGTAATTAAAGACGTAAGAACGCAGTAGTACGAGACAAACACATGGCAACAAATATAGACTGAGACTATACCTTAACGAGGCCAAGTCACTTAACAAATAATTTTAGATTTTTTTTTCTCCGGACATTCAATAATTTCACGTTGTGTTGGCGTTAGTAAACGTATCTACTTAAGTTATACACCCAGACTATTTTTATCTTATCTGATGATATATTTTTAAAACGTCTTGGGAACATGAAGACATCTTAAGATACGAGAAGAAAATTTATCGTACAATATAGAGTTTAAATACCAGGTTAAAAAAAAGAATAATCGACTAGATGGTCATTAATTCCTATCTGTTATGGAACATTTTTCAACCCTACTGACCTGTTCCACTCTTATTCTTCTTCACTCCCTTCAAAACATTATTTATAGTCTAATATCATTATATACATACATACATACATACATACATACAATATGCTTCTTTTTTCCTCCTTTACTCCCATCATGCCCATCAAGATCATCCCATCACACATAAAGGGAGACAGCTCACATTCCTCCTCACCCTTTCTGTCTCCCTTCCATACCTCGTTCTCTCCCCTAGCTTCCTTCCTCCTTTCCCCTCTGCACCTTCCTTTAACTCTCCTCTCTTCCCCTTTTCTCTTTCTTTCTCTGCCCCTTCCTCTCCTCTCCCGCCTCTCCCACCCTTCCTCTCCTCTCCCATTTCCTCCCCTCTCTTCTCCCCCTCTCTTCTCCCCCCTTGCCTCCATCAGCTGCCCAGCCTTTAAACAGTTCAGACCAAAACAAACTCTTGACTTCAGGAGGCACAGAAATTCCTGATCCCATTCCGCCCATGTTGTTTGTCCCTCTCCAGTCTGGCAAACACATTCCCAATAAATTCCGAATCTCATCGTTGTTTCTGGGATGATATATGTGTGTGTGTGTGTGTGTGTGTGTGTGTGTGTGACCTGGGGTAGTGGGGATCAAAATCCATTCTATGGGGTAATGTTATGAGGGAACCTATATGAAATGGGCTCTTATGGTGTGTGTGTGTGTGTGTGTGTGTGTGTGTGTGTGTGTGTGTGTGTGTGTGTGTGTGTGTGTGTGTGTGTGTGTGTATGTGTGTGTGTGTGTGTGTGTGTGTGTGTGTGTGTGTGTGTGTGTGTGTGTGTGTGTGTGTGTGTGTGTGTGTGTGTGTGTGTGTGTGTGTGTGTGTGTGTGTGTGTGTGTGTGTGTGTGTGTGTGTGTGTGTGTGTGTGTGTGTGTGTGTGTGTGTGTGTGTGTGTTGTTGTTGTTGTGGGTGTGTGTGTGTGTGTGTGTGTGTGTGTGTGTGATTTGGGTAAATAGTGAATAAGCAAATGCGGAAATTCAGGAAAACAGAGTAAAACTGAGAGAGAGAGAGAGAGAGAAAGTAAACAGGCTATTCGTTCGTTCGACTGTCATGTCATATAAAAGTTCTGAGTGGAAACAAAACGAGGCAAGTCATTTCTAAAAGAAAATGGCTGAAAACTTGGAAAAGGAACACGATGTGGTCTGATAATAATGTTCGCCCATGTAGCTTACCCTTCCTCTCTCCCTCCCTCCCCTCCATCAAACAATAGCTCCTCCATTTCCGATTCACTTTATCATCATCTCTCCCTTTGCTAAGACAAAGGCTCCTCCCTTGCTTGACGTTCCTTCCTCTCTCCTCTCCCTCCATCATTATCTTCCTCTCCTTTTTATTTCCTTTATTGCTCGTGTTTTGTTGCCACCATTTGGTTGTCTTCTTCCTCTCCTCCTCCTCCTCCCAGCACCCTCGCCTACCTGAGCTCTGCTGGTGATGTCGGGACTTTGTCTCTGCTGCTGGCTGTATCAACACTGATATTCCTTCAGGAGGACCAACGAGGGCTGTCAACATCCCAAGAGACTGTGTGTCCTGATCAATTCCTAATACCCTTACTCCTGTCTGTCTGTCTGTCTGTCTGTCTGTCTGTCTGTCTGTCTGTCTAATCTGTGTTTTGTACTCTCTCTCTGGGCCCAAGTCTTATTTTACCTAATTTGACCAATATAATTAAGGCCGTGTTATAATGGGCATCAGTCCTATGTCGTCACAGCACTAGTATCTGCTTACACTATTTATATCATGTCTATATAGGACTGCGTGTGTGTGTGTGTGTGTGTGTGTGTGTGTGTGTGTGTGTGTGTGTGTGTGTGTGTGTGTGTGTGTGGAATTAATTAACTTGTTCTCTCCTCTCCTTCTCTCTCTCTCTTTCTTTCCGATTCCACTGTCATTCCTCCTTTCATACAGCCACAACCCCTCCCATCTTCCCCTCACAACTTCTCTCTCTCCCTCTTTCCCTCCTTTCCTAGGGGCCCTCTTTCACCCTGCCTCCACCCCCTTTCCCACCTGGCCTCCCACCTTTCCTCCTTCCTCCCCTAGCCTCTACCATCTCTCCACCAGTGTCTCCCAACACACAATCAAGACACACTCCAGTTTTCACCTAAAATTTACAATTGTAATTGCTGAGTGAGTCAAGGTGCCACTTCCTCGGTGTACCAGATTGAGTTCTTTAACGCGCCTCCCAGGTGTTTCAGTCACTCAGGTGTTTCTTTATCAGTCAGGTGTTTCAGCGAATCAGGTGTTTCAGTATCAGTCATGTGTTCCAGCCACAGGTGTTTCAGTATCAGGCAGGTGTTTCAGCGATTCAGGTGTTTCAGTATCAGTCATGTGTTCCAGCCACCCAGGTGTTTCAGTATCAGTCAGGTGTTTCAGCGACTCAGGTGTTTCAGTATCAGTTAGGTGTTCCAGCCACCCAGGTTTTCAGTATCAGTCAGGTGTTTCAGCGACTCAGGTGTTTTCTTATCAGTCAGGTGTTTCAGCGAATCAGGTGTTTCAGTATCAGTCATGTGTTCAGCCACCCAGGTGTTTCAGTATCAGGCAGGTGTTTCAGCGATTCAGGTGTTTCAGTATCGATGTGTTCCAGCCACCCAGGTGTTTCAGTATCAGTCAGGTGTTTCAGCGACTCAGGTGTTTCAGTATCAGTTAGGTGTTCCAGCCACCCAGGTTTTTCAGTATCAGTCAGGTGTTTCAGCGACTCAGGTGTTTCAGTATCAATCAGGTGTTTCAGGCAGCTCCAGTCCTCAATAATT
>NW_024712526.1:1658990-1683990 GCF_018991925.1 Homarus americanus
GTGTTGGAGGGAATATAAGTGTCTAAATTTTACAGTGTGTCTCATTCATCCCAGTCATAGACGCTATCCTTCCACGGGTCACGGAAAATTCATTTTGTTTAGTAGATTTAAGTGTTCTTGCGCTGGTTCGGGATTTTTCTCAAAGGGGCGCTTCCACTGCCATTACCATCTTATAATCTTTAATAAACCCCAAGTCCAGTAAATTCCGACCGGTTACATATATATATATATATATATATATATATATATATATATATATATATATATATATATATATATATATATATATATTATATTATATTATATTATATAATATATATATATATATATATATATATATATATATATATATATATATATAACAGAAAGAAGATCTGCATAAAACAGACATACTTACATATACGTGGAGAACAAAAAGGGTCCACACAGATGACAAGGTGACGTGTGGGAGATTGTGTTCAGGCATTCTTATAACGTAGACTAATTCACCTCTTTCGTCGCCTAATCTTACGACTGAACCCAATCTGGCTCCTGAGAGGGCAGGTCAACCAGGCTCTCGATACCTACACCCAACAAGCACGCCTGGGGGAAGCATCAAGGTGGCGAGTGCCTTAGTGGCGCAGGGCACCATTACAGTGACTCTTGGCCTGACGGTCACTACGACGCCGGAAGCTAACACCTGCCAGCTGGTATGAGCCTACCAGCTGACAAGAGCCTACCAGCTGACATGAGCCTACCAGCTGACATGAGCCTGCCAGCTGACATGAGCCTACCGGCTGGTGTGAATCTGTCAGCTGGTATAAGCATGGTGGTAGCTGGTGTGTCTGCCAGCTGGTGTGGGTTTAGCCTCAGGTGTGGGTCTAGGTTATGTGAGTCCAGCCTTTGATATGGGTCTGTCTTTTGATGAGGAAAGAAAGAAAGAAAGAAAAAAGAAAGAAAGCGTGCCCCGTTGAATCAGCTTAACTTGAAGGCCACCAGACGTCTTACCCTGAACTTGACTGACCACACTGCTCCTACATCGCTTATGAGTGCACCCGCTGGGCCTCCGCCAGGGCACACAGGGATCCAAGAAAAGTGATTTCAATCAAATAAAGCAGGAAATAATAAAAAAACACAGAACAGGTATTAAATCAAATGCGCTATGCAAGAATATGGCATATCGGCATCAACTTTAATGAAACAATTCTTGCACAAAAGACAAATTTAAGGAAATGAAGCGTGAGAAGACAAATCTACAAAGAGTGTTTAAAAGTAGATCCTAATCGGCCAAAACTGAGAAGTTACTTATCATCTGGATAGGAAAACAGATGAAAAGGTGATTACCAGTTTCTGGTAATTCTCAGCACAATGAAAAACCCAGGAAATTTATAATTGTTAAAACAGATCAACCTGGTTCTTCAGACTGAAATTTGAAGATTTTCAGACTGTAAAGGCTGGTTAGAAAAATTTAAGAAAAAAGTGACATTTTTAAAATGTTGTTTCAGAGCATGGTGAAGCTGCTAGTGCTGATAAAGAAGGGGCAGCAAAGTTTTAATTGAATTTAAAAACTGATGGAAGAAAGAAAATTATCTTCCACAGCAAGTGTTCAATGTTAGCGAAACTGGGCTGTTCTGGAAAAAAGATACTAAAGACATCTCATAGGATAAAACTCTTTACTAGAGCACTTGCTTACATGAAAGATCCGTCTCACTCTGACCCAACTTGGTGCCAATGCTTTAGAAGTTTCCGACTGTTCCTTGTCTACCACTCCAAAACTAGGGTAATTTGACAAGTGGTAAGAACAGTAGCAGGTTTATTGGGGAATGCTTGTAAAGCACCCATTGTAAAGACAGTTGTTCTTCAATGAATGGAGCTATTTGATGTGTTTTGCCCTCTGTCCAGAAGCTACCTAACCTGTAAACTTCCTTCACAAGGCTCTTCTCCTCATGGATAATGCTCCTGGTCATGACCCTGACCTTGCCAGAAGGCCCCAGATTATCAATTTGACTTTTTGAAAGTGTTGTTTTTTCCTCTAAAACACTACATCACTCATGCAGCCAATGGACCAGAATATGATCAACTACTTCAAAAAGTTGTACATGAAGAAAATGTTTAGGAGGTGTCATCAGGCAACTGCATTGATCCTGACTCTTTGCTAAGCGACAGTTCTGGAAGACACAATTCAGCATCTGGGCTGAAATTGATTGTCATCATGGCAAGAAGTCTCCAATAGAACCCTCAATTCTTCATGGAAAGCTGTGGCCATCAGTAGTCCATGATTTTGAGGATTTGAGATGACACAGAGTTGGACCGGAGATTGTGTCCATTGGTCAGTCATTAGGTCTTGAAGTGAAGGAAAAGGATGTGGAAACATGATGTCTCATGAGAGGAACTTACTCCTAATGACGAAAGGGAACTGGATGAGATATTGCGGGTAAAGGCTGACAGTGGTGAGAGGAAATTGAAAGTGATGACCATATGTCAGCTAAACAGTTGAAAGATGTGATTTACCACTGGGGAGAAGTTCAAGAACTGGCTTCAAAAGCACCCAGAAAAGTGGGAAAAAAAACTGAACTAACTTTGTGTCATGTTGAGGACTCAATGGTGTCGCTAACTAAGCATAAGTTAATAATGGTGAGGAGGACAGATGCCCACACAGACCACAATTGACACTTTTCTTCAGTAAAGCTGAGGAACAAAATCTCGCTCAGCACTTCACACTTTAGAAAGGAGAGAGGATGTTCATGATGGAAGACCATCCAGTCCAGAAGGATTCTGACATTTTCATGGAAGAACTCACCTTCCAAGCAGTAAAATGCTTCTCCTCCACCTCCACTTCCTTCTCTTCTCCCTTCTCCTCCTGCACCTCCCACTTCAAATGCACATCATCACCATCATCCAAGACTTCTACATACCTCAAAGTAAATGAATTTTTCCATTTTGTTGAAGTTAGGAAATTTTATACTGTACTTATCTATACCTGTATATTAACTTCCAGAACTTTATTATATATTCCTAATTCACAACATTAATCTGCCATCCTTTCTGAATCTTTACATGGTTGCTTCAGCAATGATAGATACATAAGAACAAAAGTGTCTTTACCTCTCAGTTAGCTTGAACCCATCATCATCAATTGCTGGCACTAACTGAAAGGGGTTGATGTTGGCATACTCCTCTGTTCTGTGTTCACCTATAAAATAAAACACCAATACAGTATATATACTCTGCTTTAAATGTACACCTGTGGAGATAAAGTTATGAAGATTTCACTCTCAAATTGTTGCACACACATATAAGCTTGAAACAAATGCAAAGAATTAATGCAAACTGTATGTGTTAATGCAACATTTACTGGTACCTGTACAGACACACCAGTTCTATAGAAAATGATTATGAAAACATGCAAACAACAAGGGAATCTACAACAGTATCTTCAGTGTGCAGAAAATGATTGATTGATCCTGAAATATTATTTTCTAGCAGACCCCAATGCCTAACCTAACCCTCTGAAGACAGCAGTAACGTTAAACCCTAAAATTCGCTCGATGACCAAAACGATAATAATACCGCTCTTGTATAGTGCTGGCCAGCTTGAGAGTTTGATCAGTGTGTCTTAAACCTTATGACAGCTGGAGACTTTTCTTATGATTATCAACTCCTTCTATCACAATCATTACCCATAAAGGAGGGATTTAGAGGCTAAGGTCACCCTTTAGAGGTAGGAGGTTTGGTTAGTCAAACTGCATAGTGAGAACTTTATACCACTGATACAGGCTGCCACCTTCAATTTTAAGGCAACTCCACCAATTTCCTTTAGTTTCCAGCTGACTAACTACTAACACAAGGGAGAAGGCAGGTTATCCAAGCCTTAGAATTGAATAAACGGTTAATATTTAGAAGTTGCCAACACCAAAATATATACTGAGTCTTGAATGGGGAGAAAGAGAGAAAATCTGACAATTCATTTTATAGAAATTCCTTAGGAAATTTATTTCTCGAAAAATATAAATTTCAGACGGAAACACTATAAGATGAAGTGGGTATTATTTTAGTTTCGGTCATCTGGGGAATCTTAGGAATCTAGGTTAGGATAGATATAGTTCCTGGGTTCTGTGGCCAAGTTAGGTTGGGTTAGGTTAGATCAAAATCATTTAAAACACGTCAAAATTATTTTTAAAAACATAGTTTGGATATCTAAATACAGGGATCACCGAAACAAAATTTTTACCTAGCCAGAAGTACAAAAAACTGTGAGTGCAAACTTCTTCAGAGTGAAAACTGTGAGCTCTTGGAACAACCTGCCAGAAAGTGTTATGATGGCACCGAGTGTGAGCTGTTTCAAGACAAGACTTGACCAACACTGGAGCAGATTCAGATACATTCAGGAGCTGATGCATGCCCAGTACATTGCCAACAGTGCATAACGGAGATGTGACCGATCGCCCATGCAGCTAATGAGAGGATTAGTGGCAAAGAGGATAAAAGAAAGAATAAGATTAATTGTTTTTAGTTTTTTATGTCTCCCAATATAAGATTTAATATATAAATAGGAGTTGGCAACTTCTAAATATTTACCATGCAAACTACAGTATTGCTTATGCAGAAAAATATCATGAGTTTTGGTTGGTGGAAACAAATGCAATACCGTATTAGATTTTCTAGTTCAGTACAGTAGTTCTCTGAGTAATTAATTATTGACGGCTGACCTGTGGCCGATTTTTCATAGAAAACGATTGTAAAAATACCACAATTTCACTGTTTTCATGTGGACACTGTTGCAGTTTGTGAGGTTAATTTTCACCAATGCACCGGTCTTTGTTTGGATATTAAAAATATGTTTTTCCGATGGCACTGAAAAGTCAAATCTCCGTTCCCGATGCACCCACGCATTGGGGTCCGACTAATTACCCAAATGTACCCAAATGTAGCCAAATATAGCTGGAATGAAGTCAAATAATGGTCCTAGATGAATAAATCGGACTGCCAATCACTTCTCGACTAGTATTTGGGGTCAGAAAGTCACAAAAAATTGGAAAACTTACTTTAATCTGAGTTAATAGATCGCGTGCATGTACCGAGGGAGCGAGGAATTACCCAAATGTAGTCGCAATGAAGTCAAATAATGGTCCTAGATGAAAAAATCGGACTGCCAATCACTTCTCGACTAGTATTTGGTGTCACAGTCACAAAAAATTGGTAAACTTAATTTAATCTGAGTTAATAGATTGAGTGCATGTACCTAACCTAACCTAACCTCGACTAATATTTGGTGTCACGAAGTCACAAAAAATTGGTAAACTTAATTTAATCTGAGCTAATAGATCAAGTGCATGTACCTAACCTAACCTAATCTACTTGTAACCTAACCTAACACAACACAACTCAGATTAAATTAAGTTTACCAATTTTTTTTTACTTTATGACACCAAATAATAATCGAGAAGTGATTCACAGCCCGAATTACGCTTGTACGACCATCATTTGACTTCATTGCGGCTACATTTGGGTAATTCCTCGTTCCCTCGGTACATGCACGCGATCTATTAACTCAGATTAAAGTAAGTTTTCCAATTTTTTGTGACTTTCTGACACCAAATACTAGTCGAGAAGTGATTAGCAGTCCGATTTATTCATGTAGGACCATTATTTGACTTCACTGCGGCTATATTTGGGTACATTTGGGTAATTAGTCGGACCGACGCATTGTTCATTGACTAAGACAAAAAACTCTTGCCCAATTATAAGTCTCCTATCACTATAGCCAATAAGAAACTCCCACACCACCTCCGCACATGCGTTGTAGACCTTCTCTTTGAGAGACGTAAACAAATACAGCGACACTTGTGACTGACCAACTCTAATAATATTGAAAAATTAATATCTCGGGTAGCCTTAATTTCAGCGGAAATATCATAGAAGAAAAGGGTCTTAGAACTGTCTAAATATTACGAAAAACATATTAATAACAGCGAGAGAAAGGCCGGGGCAAGACTGAAATTTCACCAGTTTGTGCAAATTTATTAAAAGGTGGTTAATTCTAAATTAAATCAAACCTAACCTTAGTTGATATGAAAACAAGAGCAGTCATTGCTAGAAGATCTCACCAGCTTAACCAAACCTAACTTCCTAGCATGGGGGCCCCGGTATAATAAACAGAAAGAACTTACTATGATATGGTGTAATTTTATGTTTTTTGTGGAAGTGAGCGCAGCCGTCCGTACCGAACAGTTCTTAACCATTCACCGAGCATCGGCGTTGATCAAGCCAGGGTGGCGGAGTGTTTTGAAATACATCGATATGATTGGCTGTTTACATCTGGGACGAGACGTTGTCACCGCTGAATTACCATCCAGAAGACAAAGTAGTGCACGCCTAGGCACCAAATTATGTACCAAACGAAGCATTTGCACTAGAAATAATTATAATATCAGAACTTACTCGTGAAAATAAAGCAAGAAAAAAATCCAGTAAAATAAATAACTTCCACGGGTCAGTCGTCAATGTTAACCTAACCACTTTTTAACACATTTGCACAAACTACGAGTGTTCACTATAAAACACAGTGAAATTGAGACTTTTATAATAATTTTCTCTGAAAAATCGGCCCTGGGTCAGTCGTCAATAATTACGGTAAAGGTGCAGATAACAGCTACCACCAGAAGGAATTGTAAGAATTGGTTGAAATTTTTTCTACACACTAATATGATATTAAACCTAAAAATGGAAACTACAATGCATAGAACCTGACCTAACATACCCATAGGTTGGGCATGTTAGGTCAGGTTCTATGCATTATCATCATTAATTTATGTGATTAACGGGTCTGACTAATTACCCAAATGTACCCAAATGTAGCCAATATAACCGGAATGAAGTCAAATAATGGTCCTAGATGAATAAATCGGACTGCTAATCACTTCTAACGTATATGGTGTCAGAAAGTCACAAAAAATTGGAAAACTTACTTTAATCTGAGTACATTTGGGTAATTAGTCGGACCGGTGATTAACGACTTGCCTTAATATTGAGGTCGATATAAATCAGCAATGGCGAGGAAGAATTTTGGAAGGATTCACCATCATTAATAGGAAATGTCTCGAAGAGGGATTCAGTGAAGTAAACAACAAAAATGTCATTTCTTTTAATATACTTAAAATCAAGACAATAAGTATAGCATAAATAAAGAAATTCAACAAACTCATTCTGGTGGTAGCCATTATTTAAGCCTTTATCACAATTACTTTGCACTCCACATATAGTTTGGACTTTGGAAGTTCAGAGGACTTAAAATATACAGTAATAATTGGGCTTCAAAAGAGTACAATGGAAGGCTCTTACACAGGCCACTAGCCTTGTTCCCTCGGCATGGCAACCACTAGTTTGTGTGGCATTAGATATATAAAGTAAATACTGTACTGTAAGTAATCTCACCTTTGCGCAGCGCCACAGGCCTCTCAGAGAATGGAATTTTGTTCTTTTTCATAAATATAAATACAGCTCTTGAAGGCTGTGACAAAAGATCGTAATAAAGCTTCAACATTCTTCCTTCTCTTCAGAATACAGTATGATGAACAAAATGTACTGGTGAGGGTCTTGGAGACAGCTACTTCACCATGAGTGGACACTTTACTGGTCCGGGAACTTCTGTAACTTCTGTAGCAGTTAAAAGTGAAGTCTTAGGTAAAAATCAAGTACCAACATTCCTTTGACGACACGTACGTTTTTATACGTTTGATATTATTTAAATTATATTATTTTAATACTTTTAATTACTTTTATCCTCTTCAACACTGGTCGGCTCGTTAGCCGATGACGCTAAGTTATTTCGGGAAGTTAAGAACCAAGCAGACTGTGAAGAGCTGCAGAAGGACCTCTGTGGGCTCCAGGAATGGTCGAAGAAATGGCTGCTGAGATTCAATGTCACGAAGTGTAAGAGGATGCACCTGGGGCGTACCAACGGTAAGGAGGCGTATCATCAACGGGATGTAGAAACTGCACTAGTTGAGACTGAATGTGAGAAGGACCTAGGTGTATATGTTGACAATGAGCTGAAGTTCTCGGGCCATTGTGAGAAGAAGGTAAATCAGGCAAATAAATTATTGGGTCTTATAAGAAAGTCGTTCAGATATCTAGACGGTCCGTCCCTCGTGACGATCTTCAGGAGTGAAGTGCTTCCCCATCTGAAGTACTGTCACCCCATCTGGTCCCCGAGATATGCTAAGGACTGTCAGTTGGTTGAAAATGTTCAAAGGAGGGCCACCAGACTGGTGCCTGCACTTCGGCACCTCAGCTACCCTGAGAGATTGGAGCGCCTGAACTTGCCTAGCTTATACTACAGACGGGCAAGGGGGGATCTAGTTCAGGTGTATAAGCATCTCAGGGGGCACTACTCAGTTGAGTGTCCTTACTTGGAGCTGGCGGACGCTCGCCCCACAAGGGGTCACAGCTCAAGATTGAAGAAGCTGCAAGTCCAGAAAACTGTGAGGGCAAACTTTTTTGGAGTGAGAGTTGTGAACAGGGTTGCCAGATGTACGACAAGCTTCA
Organism: Homarus americanus; assembly: GCF_018991925.1. NCBI lineage: Eukaryota > Metazoa > Arthropoda > Malacostraca > Decapoda > Nephropidae > Homarus > Homarus americanus. The sequence goes on from NW_024712526.1 coordinate 1,667,517, forward strand.
CGGCCAAATTCACGCCATCTCACGGCCAAAACTTTTTGGATGGGAAGCACAAGGCTATTTTTGCAATGCACACAAAATAAAAGTATCCCCTACAATATCCACTTAAAATGTCGTAATAAAACCAAATTTTCACTTAGAATTGAGAGCCCAATAATTACATAAACATAATATCTATAATCTACAGTGAAGATTTACCTTATCTGAAATGGTGGTGGAGCATGACAATGGTGGAGAACTTGTGGGGTACGGGTTGTTTGTGTTCACTCAGGATGGGATGGAGAAAGGAAACTCACAATGTGCTCTCTATATACATGTTGTATTGGATGTACAATGCAGCTTGGTGCTGGGAAGGCAGCATAGTTACAAGCGTGATGTAGAGAGAGCTGATTGGTGAGGATGCTCACAGGAGGACAGCTTGTGGGTCGCCATGCTCTCCGGCGGGAGCGAGGACCGCCAGGCAGGCGGAGGAGGAGGAGGAGGTGTTGCTGGCTGGTTGGTGTAGGTAGAAAGAGACAGGTCACCACGAGGTCAGGTCTTAAATAGCAGGGGTTGGCGTGGCTTAGTAGTTGACCCCCGCTCCGTGATGTATGGCGGCGCTGGTTGACCTAGACCACGAGGCATACACTGGGGAATTGGTGGGGTCGGCTACTCAGCGACAAACAGCGTTTGTAGGGGAGAAATCCACTACAAACTTGATAACACTAGTTGGCTTAAGCAAAAACGTCTAGTTCGTCATCGTCCCCTGGTTTGTCATATTTTCTACCACTGTCGTAGGACCCTTTCCATTTACTTGTGGACATTTTGAAAATTAGCACTCGGAATTTCAGAAAGTAACTCAGATGGCTTTGTAAGCTCTGAAGCTTAACCCATATGCTGGACACGTTCAGCCTGAACAACTCAAATATGAGAACTAACAACTAAGGTAGTAACTAGAAAGATCAGTCAGCTCAGGTCACGTAAACATGTGAAGAGGTGAGGTCACTGATTAGGTGAGGTCATGACAAAGTGAGGTCACTGAGCCAGCATTTTCATTGCGAAATTTTAAAATCTGCTAGACTTTTCTTCAAAATCCACTAGATGAGGAATTAATACGTGTTTTACAAAATTCGGCCAAATAATTTGGCCGTGACCATCCATTTTTTCACGGCCAAGAGAAGTTTTTTACGGCCTAATTAGAGAAATTTGGCCGTGGAAACGGCCATTTGGCAACCTGGTTGTAAATTCTTGGAACAATCTACCAGAAAGTGTTGTGACGGCACCGAGTGTGAGCTCTTTCAAGACAAGACTTGGGCTCACTGGAGGTGACTCAATCATTTGCTTTGGCCGCTGACCACGCCACACTCATAGGAGGGGATTTCAACACACATCATCCCTTCCTAAGCTCGGTAAGCCCCACAAATGAAGACTGCCTACACCTATACACCACCTTTCAAGATACACCCGAGATCTGCCTCCTGAACACCGGAGAGCCCACCCACACTAGGGGAGGAAGGCTAGATCTAACCTTCGTCTCCAGTGCACTACAGCCTTCGGCCTCCTGGCAGCTACACCCCACGCTGACCAGTGACCACTTCGCCACCCTAACAACACTGAAGGTGAACAAACTCCCCACTCCACCCCCCCGAGATGGAGATACAATACCCAAAAGGCAGACTGGGGACTCTTTAAGAAACACCTGGCTAAATGGCGCGAAAAATCACAGCCGGCCGGCGCAGCACCCGTGGACGAGACAACCCTCCACCAACAATTGGTCGAGGCGTTTCACCAAGCGGCAGAAGAGGCTATCCCAAAAACAAAACCCACATCAAGACAGTACAGTGATTACTGGTACTACTGTCCCAGGGTGAAAGAACTCAACCACAGAGTGAACATGGCCCGAAGAAACTACAGGAGACATCCCACGGAAACAAACAGACATCTCCTGCAAGTCATAGTTAAGGATACCAGGGAAGAGAAGGAAGAAATAAAAAACGTAAGCTGGCTCAAGTGGTGCTCCGAACTGAACGAGCACACCTCCCTTGGCAAGATGTGGGCCCAGATCCGAAGGGCATCTGGGAAGGCAACACCACCACCACCAACCCATCCCAACCCAGAAGAGGAAGCCGAGAGACTTGCAAAACTGTTCTCTGACCGAGCAGCAACGAAAAACCTCCCGAGACAGGCGGAGGAGACACAACGGCGTCTGCAACAGACCAGACTCCAGATGATCGAAGAGGCCTTCAACAGTGAAGATGACACCGACAAACCTTTCAACCAGCAAGAACTCCAGAAGTCGCTAAAACGAAGCAAGGACACAGCACCAGGGGCCGACAGGATAACCTACTCCATGCTTTCCCATGCCGGTACAGCCGGACACGAGGCTCTGCTACAAGTCATCAATGCTTCGTGGACAGCACAAAGACTCCCACCGAAGTCCATTCCGAAGCCCAGAGAACCAGACAAACCGAGGCCCATCTCCCTTCTCAGCTGCATAGCGAAGACGGGAGAAAGAATGGCTCTCAACCGACTCAAGTGGAAAGTAGGCAGCCCACACCCTCACATCTTTGCTTACACCGAGAACACCGGCACAGGCAACAACATCGCCGAGATACTCAGCACAGTGGACTACAAACCAGCTCTGGTGGTCTTCCTCGACCTGGAGAAGGCCTTCGAACTAGCAAATCCACTGGCCATTACAACGACGCTCGCTGAGAGAAGCAAGATTACGCTTTCAGGGAGCAACCTCAAGCTACAGGGTCCATGAAAACGGAACCCCACAAGGAGGCATCCTCAGTCCAACGCTGTTCAATGTCCTGATGGAAAATCTTGTCAAACTTCCTTTCAGACAAACAGCCAAGCTCCTATGCTATGCAGACGACTTACAGCTTATAGTAAGAGGATCAAACAGACTAGCCAACACACAACACGCACTCCAACTTATAGAAGAGGAGTGCAACAGACTTGAACTCAAGATAAATCCAGCCAAGTCGAAAGCGATGGCCATCTGCACAGACACACCAGACAAGATGCTCTCCATACAAAACACGCCGGTAGTCTGGACCAACACCCACCAGTGTCTTGGAATCTGGTTTGACCAGAAACTCACCTTCAAACCGCAACTCGAGTATCTCAGGCACAGGACGAAGAGCAGACACAATATAATGAGGTCGCTCACCAGCACAACCGCAGGAGCAAACCTTCATGTGCTCAAAGCCTACTACACGGCTGCCATCAGATCGCTGGTAGATTACAGCGCTCCAGCGCTCATTGGACTGAGAGAAGACCAGATAGCTAAGCTAGAAGTTATCCAAAATAATGCTCTCAGGACCATGCTCGGAGCACCCATGTGGACCAGAATTTGCAATTTGCAATTGGAAACCGAACTACCACCCCTGGCAGTACGAGTCAAGCAGGTGACAGCCGGTCTCCTCGCCAAAATCTGTAGATCAGATAAGCCCACAGCTGCCAAAATTTGAATCAGTGCCTCCCTCCACCTCGACCACAGAGTGCGAGGGGCCACCTGGTCGCACGAGGCAAGCGAGGTCAACTGACACCTGCAAGCAGAAACACTCGTCATCAAGAACAACCAAGACACACGAGACAATGGTTACGTAGTTCCTCCACCATGGAGCCCTCCAGCCACATTCAAAATTACCGACCTAGGCGATAGTAAAGCCAACCTCCAGAAGGAGGACCTCAAAAAAATAACTCTGGAAGCCATAGCCACCGAGACACCGGCTGATGCAGCATCATACTTCACAGACGGCTCGGTGGATCCAAAACATCATACATCCGGAGCGGCCTTCTACACCCAAGGTCAGACCCTCCGATGGAGACTTTCTAATGACTGCTCCACCCTACAAACAGAGCTGGTAGTAATCTCAAAGACCCTACAACACGCTGCAACACAACACAACAAGTCCATCATAATTCACACGGACTCGAAATCGGCCATGCAGGCGCTGCAACACAGTCAACCAAAAGACAACGTCCACATCATAACCTCGATCCTCGCACAGCTACAGGAATTCCAAAGACAAAACCGCCCAGTCGTCTTACACTGGATTCCCAGTCATGTAGGGATCGGAGGAAACGACGTGGCAGACGAAGCAGCCAAGGCAGCTACACGTTCTCGGAGCGTACACATTCAAGTTCCAGCAAGCGTGCAACAGATCAAGAATCACCTCAGAAAGACTAGCAAGCTCCACATCAAAAAGAGCTTCCTTCACGCATTCAACGCTGGTTCCCAATCAGCCAAATGGTACCTGGCGGCTACAAAAGGGGAACCACCTTTCGCTGACAAGAAAACTCCAAGACAAACCCAAGTCAGCCTTCATCGACTACGACTAGGGTACAAGTGCTCCTGGCAGATGATCGGAAATGACGTCATGGAATGCACCTACTGTCAGGAGCCAGCAGGCAACCCACTTGAACACTATCTCCTCGATTGCGAAGTCACACAAAGCCTCCGAAACAGAACTCAAATCTCCCAAGAAGCACACACAACACCAGCGGCCACTCTAACCCGAAAGGCCCAAACAGACCACATGCACCACCTTCTCCGGGTCATCACACGATACACACCACCCAGATAGCTTAGAAAGTATCCTCTCCCAGCAAGTGCGGACCCCAGTTCGGGGGGCGCGCCACTCCGAAACTGACCACGTCCAAGAGTGGGGGTTGGTGGTAAGCGTCCACTGATCGGGGGTATGCTCACACTTGCAACCTGCAGTATCCTTCCAAGTCTGCAGGTAGGACCACCTCCAATCCCAATCCGGTCTGGCTGCTCCTGGAGCTCCAGCCGGAACCACCAAACGGGCCGCCTATAGGCAAAGGCCCGTGTCGAACTACGGTCCGATAATCTCAACAACAAACAACGGTGAACCTACTCTTCTTTCTACCTACAGCCAGTCTTCAAGAAACACCACCTCCTCCGCTCCTGCCTGGCGGCCCTCGCTCCCGCCGGCGAGCATGGCGACCCACAAGCTGGTCCTCCTCTGAACACCCTCACCAACCAGCTCTCTCTACTCAACGCTTGTAACCATGCTGCCCTCCCAGCACCAAGCTGCATTGTACATCCAATACAATATGTATACAGAGAGCACATTGTGAGTTTCCTTTCTCCATCCCATCCTGAGTGTGAACCAACATCTCGTACCCCACAAATGGTGACCCCGGAGGTTCGCACTCACACAGGATGGAGGAGAAACTGATCACTCTCCCAGTCTTCAAGCAACATGGAAGACTGGCTTATCCACACAGAGGCAGCTCTCATCGGCTCTACAGCTACTGTATCTACACCGCAGGTTAGACACCCAAGAGCAGCACTGCTTCTCTAAGCAGACACCAGCTCCTCTTCCTGCCTCAAGCACCACGTCCTACAGACCCCAGCATGGCGCATCTGAGGACTCTGTACCTGCCGAGAGGGAAGCACAGCATTCATCGCCCCCACACACCGTTTTTTTTCCCTCAGGCACTCCCTGCTGCTGTCCTGCACCAGTCGTGGACCCTGCTGCTGCCCTGCACCAGTCGTGGACCCTGCTGCTGTTGTAGAACCTGCTCCTATCATAGACCCTCCTCCTGACGTCGCCCCTGACCCAGTCATCCCAGCCAGTGACCACACACACCATTTTCTCCCTCTCTTCTCCCACAGATCTCGTGTGTCTAGACAGTTGTCTCCCCTAGCGACCGGCTCATCCAAGCCCTCGCCGTTATGTCTCACATGTGGCATGCACCGCCCGTTCTGCCTCACATGTGCCATGCAACCCTGCAGACAACAAGTCTCCTACACCGCCTGGAGGGAAGGAGGAGTATTGTAGTGGATTCCTCCACTACAAACGCTGTTTGTCGCTGAGTAGCCGACCCCGCAAATTCCCCAGTGTATGCCTCGTGGTCTAGGTCAACCAGCGCTGCCTTACATGACGGAGGTCAACTATTAAGCCACGCCTACCTCCGCTATATAAGACCTGACCTCGTGGTGACCTACTCCTCTTTCTACCTACAGCCAGTCTTCAAGTAACACCACCTCCTCCGTTCCTGCCTGACGGCCCTCGCTCCCGCCGGCGAGCATGGCGACCCACAAGCTGGTCCTCCTCTGAGTACCCTCACCAACCAGTTCTCTCTACTCAACGCTTGTAACCATGCTGCCTTCCCAGCACCAAGCTGCATTGTACATCCAATACAATATGTATACAGAGAGCACATTGTGAGTTTCCTTTCTCCATCCCATCCTGAGTGTGAACCAACATCTCATACCCCACACTGTAAGCCCCGGGAAAATTTTGAAATTTGAACACTTCTTTGGAGAATTTTGAAGCCATATGCAGTAGGGTGTGTCATACGGAGGCGAATTTTTTTTTTTTGAGTTTGAAAAATCGGCCCATGGTATTAATGATGTAGTTCTATGTGCAGAATCATGTGATATCTTCAGATTTGAAAAGTTTTCATTTTTTGCTAGGTAAATTTTAACTTGAAATCTTCTGAAAATTCAGTATTCCCACCCTTTTACCAACACCACTAAATAGCTTATTTAAAGTAAAGTAAATGTATCAGGTTAATTTATTAGGATGAAAATGATCCAGAATAGTGAGACGAATGATCTTGACACATTTATTAAATTTAATATTCCTTTAGAAAACAAAATCATCAAATACAAAAACCGGTTTTACTACTATGACCCGGTGTTGCTGCACACCATAGAGAACATGTCTTTCTTGCTTCTGTTTCTACTCATCACCTCCCTGCTGACCACCTGAGCTCGGATGTAGCCTTCCCTCCTCTCCTGGCTGTACACGTGACTGCTGGCCTCGCTCACTTGCTGTACACAAAGCTCTATACTCTGGGTGTGCGAGGGCCAGGCAGGGACATGCATGGGGTTGTCCAGGAAAGCTCTGACTTGAACATTGGTGAGGCTGCAGGTAAGAGGGGGCTCACTGCCAGCCTGGATGTTATCCAGATCTATGAGATCAGTGAGGGTCTTGGCACCTAGATTGACTTCAGGAGTCTTCCTGACCCTGAAGGAATCGTCACCAACTGATTCGTCATGAACAGATCCTCTCATAAGTCTCATATCCAAGATCTTTTTGACTGCCACTCTTCTCTCCTCCTCATCCTTACTGCAGAGCATTGTCTGCAGAACTGCCTCGGGATGAGCATACCAGGAAGATCTCCTCACAGTCTGCTCCACAATCTGAACAACCTTCCTTGGCTGACTCCTCAGGAGCTCAAGCTGGAAGAGAACATGCCTCGGACCTTTGGAGAATGATGACTTGACCTTGGTGTTGAACCAATTTGGCAAGTAGACATTCACGATGAATTGGACAATAAGTCTCAGGTTGTGAAGCTGGTTCCCTTTCAGTTTATGATGAACGACCCAAATTCTGCAGAACCTGAGAGCCGTTGTGAGCCACCTAGAATGTGAGACTGGACCTATCTGCAGGTAAGCAAGTCTATCAGGCATGACCCCAGTTTTGATGGCACTGCAAATCATGTAACCATAGTACTGGTTAGTACTCAGGTCGTCAATGACAGTATGTGCAAGCTCAACGAGTGGAGGGCCAACTGTGATTTTTTCAAAGCTCGGATTTATTTCTAACTCAGTGGCAGAGTCCAGCATCTTGCCAAGAGGACCAGACCATCTGTTGTTTGAAAGAGTCTTGCCATCCAGCTCCTGGATCAGATGTCTGAGTGGCAACTCGTTGGTGTGGAGGTCACAAACAATCCAGACCAGCTTCCTCCCAATCTTCCGCTCTATCCACTGTATGACCCCCCCTTGCCACCCTGTGTTCGTGTTGGTGCTGTCCCCTCCAATGGCCTGCAGGGTCTGGTCTACGTTCCTCTCTCTGAGCCAGTTCACAATGTTATCTGCCACTATCTCAGCTGGTTTCCTGATGTCATCTTTCTCTGGAGTGAAATGCCACAAATACTTCCCTCCTGGTTCACTGCAGCAGGAGTAGTGTTCCTCCTTCACCATGGCAGGGAACAACTTGTCAGAATCTCCAACTTTCATGAACACTTTAGTGTCATCCCTTCTCCCATCAAAGAACAAACAATTGATTCCATTTTCTCTTATCCCCTTATCAAACTCCTCTTCTAGGTTACTGACAAGTTTCTCCTGAGCTCTCCTTACTTTGTTATGATCTATCACCAGGTGAACATCATCAGGTGTTATCAAACCACCGTCAATCCAGGCAGCTGTTGCTATCTCTGCAGTTTCTCTGAGACCAGTGTGGTGTCGCATGCTGGCCAGAGCTATGCTCGGGATATCTTTCCTATTTCGAATCTTATGCCTGGAAGGTTTGGGATCATTATTTTCTGGGTTAGGGACAAAGTCACCATTCTCCTGGTCAGCACTCGGATCAGCCATGGGGAAGTCATTAAACTCTGAATCAGCTTGACTCCAATCATCGGCCTTTTTTACCTCACCCTGGGCCTTCTCAAGTCTCTTTTCCTCGACAACTCTTCTCCTCTTCTGTCTCTCTGTAGCAGCCTCCTGTCTCTTGGACTCCGGAATATCTTGGCTAGAAATCATGAGAGCCCCTATACTGCCAGTCTTCTCTCTCTGTGCTTTGACAAATGTCAGTTCGATCACAGGAACCTTCAGTTCACGTTTGCAAATACAGGAGATGTGGGCCTCGGATTTACAGTCACGATCGCATCCAAACTCAGGACAGAGAACAATTGGGCACTTGCAAGTAATTATGTCAAATAACTGGTCCAGTTGCTTGGCAAAGCTGTCCTTAACTGCAAGTTTTCCTCTCCCAAGAGAGATATCTCTTGCCTTTTCCCAACTGGCTAGCAGTCTCTCACTAATCTTCTTCTGACTTGTTATGACTGGAGGCTTGAACTGAGCGTTAGCCAGAGTGTTCTGTGCCAAGACAGCTTTGGTCATATCACTGGCAATTTCTTTGTTTGTGTAAGTTCTTTGGTTCTTTTCACTGATTTGCCTGATTAAAACACCGTATCTCAAAGCATCTCTCAATGTAGGCAACTCCGACTTCAGGAGCTCTCTCCCAGACCCAAGATAGTGACTGAGATGGCTGGATTTTTGGTTCCTCGTCCTGACACAAGCAGCCATCGCAAATATTATCAACTTATAAATGCATCAGAATCTGAAACAGAAAAAAATATTGTTAGTTGGGTTGTTAAAGAATGAAGTCAGAAAGCAATGTTCACTATTTAATTGTAATGCACTAATGCAGCTGTACGTTAGATTTTCGATAAATTTCACGCTAAAATTTACCAAGCAAAAGGTTGCAAAATATTGAAACTGAAATTATTTTCTGTTTATATTGTAGTGGAATTCTCCCCTACAAACGCTGTTTGTCGCTGTCTAGCCGACCTCACCAATTCCCCAGTGTATGCCTCGTGGTCTAGGTCAACCAGCGCCGCCATACACCACGGAGCGGGGGTCAACTGCTAAGCCACGCCTACCCCCGCTATTTAAGACCTGACCTCGTGGTGATCTCTCTCTCTACCTACAGCCACAGCCAGCAACACCTCCTCCTCTGCCGCTGCCTGGCGGCCCTCCCTCCTCCGCCTGCCTGGCGGTCCTCTCTCCCGCTGGCGAGCATGGCGACCCACAAGCTGTCCTTCTCTGAGCGTCCTCACCAACCAGCTCTCTCTACATCACGCTTGTAACCATGCTGCCTTCCCAGCACCAAGCTGCATTGTACATCCAATACAACATGTATATAGAGAGCACATTGTGAGTTTCCTTTCTCCATTCCATCCTGAGTGCGAACCCAAACATCCCATACCCCACAATATACACTAAAATCTACCAAAAAAGTGATGGGCCATTAGTTTTAGCTGATCTTCCCTCCTATGACACACCCTAATATGCAGTTATATTGAGGAAATTAGAACATTGAGAAATTTTTAATTAACTGCATATTTATTGATAGTGTACAAATTCCCAACACACACACACAAAAGTGAGACATGACTGGAGTCATTCATGTGGTTTCAAGTCGACGAGCCCTGTATAGCTACTACCGCACATGTCAAAAATTTACGAGAGACTTCATAGAAAAGAATAGATTATTAGTTATTACAGAGAGATGATTCTTTGCATTATTAATCAGATAAACCTCTACTCAAATAATGGTTCTGTCCAAGAATGCATGTATAGGCTTCTTTAAGTCCAAGGTCAGATGGAATATGTGGAGGCCCCCAGATTGTGGAGGCCCCTGGGCAGCTGCCCACTCCTGAATCCGGCCCTGCAGCTATAGTTGCAATTTCAAATTTTGTGTCGTTATACTAAGGAATAATGGAGTCTCGGGTGCATTCTAGGATTGAGAGAAAACGGAGGACGCAGGTTAAGTGAAGTAATGAGAAAACGGACGCCTCAGAAGGGGGACTCAATAAAGAAGGCATAGCTACATGTTTTGTGGGCTATTGAGCGCAATAAGAATCGTCTGATTTTATGTTAATTAACATGTACGACCGTGGTCATTACACTAGCTTGGAAAAAAGACTTTCTGCTTGACCGCAAGCAGTGTGTGGTGATTAATGGCACGAAATCATCATCTGTACTTGTCACAAGCGGGTTACCACAGGAAAGTGTATTTTTACTTTTATCCTCTTCGCCACTGATCTGCTCGTTAGCCGCTTGGGCGATCGGTCACGTCTCTGTCACGCACTATTGGCAAATACTGGGCATGCACCGGCTCCTGAATGTACCTGAACCCGCTCCAGTGTTGGTCAAGTCTTGTCTTGAAAGAGCTTGCACTCGGTGCCGTCACAACACTCTCTGGTAGATTGATCCAAGAGTTTACAACCCTCACTCCGAAAAAGTTTGCCCTCACAGTTTTCTGGACTTGCGGCTTCTTCAATCTTGAGTTGTGACCCCTTGTGGGGCGAGCGTCCGCCAGCTCCAAGTAAGGACACTCGACTGAGTGGTGCCCCCTGAGATGCTTATACACCTCAACTCGGTCCCCCCTTGCCCGTTTGTAATATAAGCTAGGCAAGTTCAGGCGCTCCAATTTCTCAGGGTAGCTGAGGTACCGAAGTGCAGGCACCATTCTGGTGGCCCTCCTCTGAACATTTTCAACCAACTGACAGTCCTTAGCATATCTCGGGGACCAGATGGGGTGACAGTACTCTAGATGGGGAAGCACTTCACTCTTGAAGATCGTTACGAGAGACGGACCGTCTAGATATCTAAACGACCTTCTTAAAGACCCAATAATTTATTTTCCTGGTTTACCTTCTTCTCGCAATGGCCCGAGAACTTCAGCTCATTGTCAACATACACACCTAGGTCCTTCTCACATTCAGTCTCAACTAGTGCAGTTTCTTCATCCCGTTGGGACATATGATACGCCTCCTTACCGTTGGTATGCCCCAGGTGCATCCTCTTACACTTAGTTACATGAATCTCAGCAGCCATTTCTTCGACCATTCCTGGAGCCCACAGAGGTCCTTCTGCAGCTCTTCACAGTCAGCTTGGTTCTTAATTTCCCAAAATAACTTAGCGTCATCGGCAAACATTTGTATGGAGGAGTGTACAACGTCAGGCATGTCATTTATGAAACAAACAAACAACAGCGGGCCCAATACACTGCCCTGTGGTACCCCACTTGTGACAGGTACGGATGACGATTTCGTGCCAGTAATCACCACACACTGCTTGCGGTCATGTAGAAAGTATTCTATCCATGCAAGGACATTTCCCCAAATTCCGTACCCTTCCTGTTTGATTTTCAGCCTTTCATGGGGTACACTGTCGAAAGCCTTGGCAAAATCTAGGTAAATATTGTCGATATTACCACCCCGTTCCAGAATATGGGTCCAAATATCCAATACCTTGAGCAATTGTGTTAAGCAGGAGCGCCCCCGCAATCCTTTACAATATTGTTTCGTATTAGATGTTCCATTGCGGTATCTCTGATAATACTCTCAAGTACCTTACCTATTATGCTGGTCAGGCTCACTGGTCTACTGTATAGTTGTTTGTGGAGTGCCGATAACCCTTCTTGAAGATAGGACTCACATAAGCCACTTTCCATTCACTGGGGACCTTTTGTTCATCCAGGCATTTACAAAACAGGATCTTCAGGGGCTCTGCAAGCTCGTTGCACAACTCTCTTAGCACTCTAGGATGCACCATGTCAGGTCCGGGACTCTTATGGACCTTTAGCCTGGACAGTTTATTTCTAATACCCTCTTCAGTGAACACAATGTGGGTCAGTGCTGTTGTGAGGGGGCGGGTTTTAGGCCTGCCACCAATGTGAGGGGGCGGGTTTCCTCTCTGTTTCTACACCTCCCTCATCTTACTTACTTCTCTTAGTTCTTACTCTTACTCAGTTCCGTCACCTATTCTTTGGTAGCATGGACATTCTTTTGGTAGCATGGTCGAGGGTCTAGGCACGTGAGTATGGTAATTTTGGTATCACGTCACTTGGATGGAAATAAAGGTAAAATACTGTGGGAGAAATGAATACACCTAAAGTACTCTAAAAACAAGTTTATTAATATGCCATCAATGGGGAAAGATATTGTATTAATCATATAATTACCAGGCTCACCTCCTGGGCTTAGTGCAAACTCAGTTCCTTCTTCTTTACTCTTACTCACAACATTACTGGTGGTACATTACATGGCACTCATTGTAGATTATTCAACATATACGTAAACAATGACACTAGTATATGCAGGGGTCCATTACCCAACATGGGATAATTATTTCCAACTAATTATCCCTAACATACATGTTACAACACTCTCTGGACATTCACTGCCAAGGAGTAACCCAGGGCAGAACACTAGGGCTCGCAGCCTTTGATATTGTGGGGTAACCAGACACATGGCAGGTCTGGGGTCTGGCCCAACGAAGTCGTGGGGCACATTTATCAGGCCGCATCGGTGCCATCTTTTCATATATGATCCCGGCTGGACATCTAATACATCCGAGGCCGTTGTTGGATGGTAGAGCGATTCAAGAATCACGATGGGATCTGGAGACAAACGGGGCAGCGTCAGGGGACTGAGAAACATGACAACACAAACAAACTCTCTTGTCTAGACGACAGACGTATTTACGTTATATTACTTCTACACTGGGTGAATGACAATTCAACTGTTAAATCATGAACACTGGTGAACACTGATATTCACTACAATTGACTGAATTAACTGAATGGCTAGGGAACACAGATCATACCTGGAGAAATATTGTAGCAGCGTCAGAGGACGCTCTCACTGGCTATCTTGAGTTTATATACCCCTGAGTTGCCAGTGATCGCTACTCACGCAATGACAATAATTACAAACAAACTAATTGTTACTCATTCAAAGATGACCCTCAGTTGACAAAGGTCTGGTGAATTACTTGGGTTGATTTACCCAGACTAATTCAAGATTGAGCTTCCCAGGAGAAAGTGGAATAACAATGCATTGATAACTGTCTTCACAAAGGCGGGGCTTACTGGGAGGGATCGCGAGGGTAAACACGCTCCTTCTAGGGGTCGCTAACTCACTCATGTTTTGCGGGCGTGGAGTTTAATAAGAATCATTAGTTAAATAGATCAGCAGTCAACGTGACCATGACACTGTGTCGAATCGTCTGTCCTCAAACGCAGAAAGGTTAGTTGCATCCTCTCTTGTGAAAACCGTGGTAAAGAAGCTGTTGAAGGCCTCAGCTTTATCCTGGTTTCATAAATGACGTGCCTGGCGTTGTACACTCCTCCATACAAATGTTTGCCGATGAAGTCAAGTAATTTCTGGATATCAAGAGCCAAGCGGACTGTGAAGAGCTGCAAAAGGATCTCTGTGAGCTCCAAGAATGGTCGAAGAAATGACTGCTGAGATTCAATGTCACGAAGAGTAAGAGGATGCACCTGGGGCGTAACAACGGGAAGGAGGCCTGCTGCAAGACCTACCCCCTCACGGGAACAATAAACAGTTCAAGCTCAGAAATTTAAGGTAAATATACAATTCTTACAGTTTTTTTTAATATTCATGTTTTCCCTTTGTCAAATTATAATTTGATTTATAATTTATTTTAGCTTAGCTATATAATTTCTAAAACATGTTCTAAAAGTTTTCACATACGTGGCAACTCAACATCATCTTTAGAGTTGTGTACGTAGCAAAGGGTAGGTAGCCTACCCGTCAGACCAACCCCACTATAGTGACAATGATTATACTGAATGGTCATTATTTACAACCAGGTCAATATTTGGAATTATTACAGTGGTCCCTCGGTTAACGAGCACCTCGGTTAAAGAGATTTCGGTTAACGAGTTACCTTCCATAAGATTCTTAACTTCGGTTAACGAGCAATCCCTCGATTAACGAGTTTCTTACGAGCCGACCTCCACATGTTTTAGCTTGCATTTGGCGGTCCACCAGCTGTAGTATTAGTCCGCCAATGCAGTAATCGGTTCTAGGGCTTATCCTTACCCTTTTAGTAATTATCCAGAAGTTTATACTATTCAATAATTTTAAAAGTTTAATATTAAATTTTTTAGTCATTTTAACAATTATTGAACATAATTGAAGGTAAAGAAACTAGTTTGTGGCACGCCATCCAGCCTGCCAACACAGCATACAAGAGTCAGTCTCTTTGTCTCTTTAGTGGAGGTAACATCTTGCTTGAGACTCTCTTCAACTAAACGTTTTTTTCTGTGTTTACAAGCAAATTATTGGTCATTTTGAAGTTTATTTTACATATTGACAATATATAATGCAGTGCAGTGTTGATTTAAAGAAAATAATCTTGAATTACACCAAGAGAACTAAAATTTTATGGGTGAAATGGCGCCATGGAGTGACTTCTCTTCCACCTCCACTTCCTTCTCTTCTCCCTTCTCCTCCACCCTCATTCTAATCCCCATCATCAACCAGGAGCCTTCTACATACACACCTCAAAGTAAGTGTACCTTTCTACCTTTTTTGTTGAATTTAGGCAATTTTCGGTGAGCTGGAACCAATTACCCAAAAACCCATTGAAACAATGGTTTCGGTTAACGAGCAACCTTCTTGAACAGATTGTGCTCGTTAACCGAGGGACCACTGTATTGAAGATGTGTATTAAGCAATATTTTATCACTGCAGGCAGTGTGGAAGAAGGCGGGACAAAGAGGAGGGGAGGAGAGTAATGACACAACAGATGCCAGCCTACCGATGTTTATTCCATTAATAATTCTATGATTTCTTGATGTCTCTTATATTTAACAAACTTTTTTTATACACATATAATTATGATAGTAATTACATTTTAAAAGTACTGTTCAATATTTTGTATAGAAACTATTTATGTAGTATTCACCAAAAGGCTTTAAGTCACGTATTTAAAATTTCATAACAATCATTGGTTTCTTTAGGTATTTTATGATGAAATATTGTACTGTAGTCTTAAAGATGTCAATTCAAGGTATTAAATTATTTTGGTTAGATATGATTGTATGGCTGTCGAGACGCATAAGGACGAATGTACACAGTGGTGGGTGGATGACCACACAGTGACCGACCGAACCCCAACAAGAAGAAGGTAGACGAATGTATCCAGTGCAGTGAAGGTGGATGGAGACGGAGTGTTGTACAGTACAGTATTTGGAGACTGTACTGGAGACTGGCAGGATTACATTGGACCACTGTAGCTATAATGTTCTAAATATATTAGAATAAATGTTGTTGAATATAAATACAGTAGTACCCCAATTTACGCGGTCAATTGAACCCACAGGGTACCACGGAAAGTGAAAACCGCGTAAAGTGAACAACAGAACATATGGGATGAATTCCAATAGAGACTGGCCCGACCCCCAAACTCCACTTTTTCCGACACAATACCTATGTTGTAGTAAAAATATCATCTAAATTTTATGATGGTATGCTCACACAATTAATATTTAAGAGAAATACAGTCGCCAGGTTAATGTCCATTCAAATAATGGACTCAAATCCCCCCCCCCCCTCTTCCCAGCTCACTAGCTCCTACCTCTCTGAGTAATGTTTGGGTGAAAACTCTAGATTTTAACGTTTAGTAATAAATAATACCTCAGACTAAAGTTAGGATAATATAATTGACATTTCTGGATTCCTTGCAGGTCAGGGAATATTTTGAATGTAAACTTCATATATTTTGCACAAACGATAAAATATTTGCTTTGTGTAAACCGAATTATTACATTAGATCTAAAATTTGTATGTCCAATGCAAAATCCATGATGTTTATATTCAAAATGATCATCATATTGTAAGAATTCCAGCGATGTAAAATTATATTCTGGCCAGGTAATTTGTATGAATTTTATGAGCTAAAACAAATATCTTCAGTAAATAAACAAAGAAATATTGTTCAAGGACACTATCTGTCAATCAAAATACCCCACCTCCGCCCACCTTCCCTCCCTAGCAGAGAAGCGATTGGGAGAAAATAGTATATTTACATTTTTAGTAATAAATAATAACCCAGACTAAAGTTAGGATAATATAATTGACATTTCTAGATTCCTTGCAGGTCAGGGAATATTTTGAATGTAAACTT
>NW_024712526.1:1688990-1737566 GCF_018991925.1 Homarus americanus
ATATATATATATATATATATATATATATATATATATATATATATATATATATATATATATATATATATATATATATATATATATATATATATATACACACTTTTCATAATTTTGTTATTGTTCCCTTACAAAAATATTTCTTCTCGGAGGCCTGGTTATGAGAATAGCAAAACTTTGTTTTGAGGACAACTATATTGACAAAAATATTGAAGTAGCCTGAAATATTAAATAAAAGAGGGTTCAGTGTATTTAGAATACTATTTGAGTAATTACAATGTCGCCACCCATTGATTCAGAGTCTTCTTTTTTTGAGACCCTTGTCCTCTAATGAGTCTCTCTTCCTCTTAAAATCTTCGTCACTCCTCTTTGCTGAAGACTCTCGAGTTTCCCTTCTGAGTGATTTTTGTGGTGTTTCTTGAGCTCGTGCCAACATTTGAGTGTTGAGAAACTCCTGCCAGTAAGGAATCTTATTTAATATCGTGATAAGTAATTGCATTTAGTAAAGGACATGGTAGATAATGTATTTACACTGACTTAATATACTGCCTCCCCCACAAAGTACAACTCCATCTTAGTCTAAATTTGCCAAAGTTTGTCATGCTGTGGGAGCTCAAATGAACCACTTTCAAATACTGTACCTGGGATGGGTATAAAGTTCCAATCTTGTAACCTCAAATGAGGAGGTTGAAATGGGTTAGTCGATAAATACACAAATTCACTTCACAGGTGATGGGCTGGTTCTTTACCAGAGTGAGGTATGAGTGAGCTCTACTCTCCATAATTCATTCACAACTTTTTCTACTTTCTTTAATTAGTCTTCTCATTAGTAAAGGTTTGGGGCACCCATTCTCATTAATTTCATCTCTTGCCCTTGAACAACCATGGACAGACACAATAAACAGTTTTCGGGTATTCCTGTTGGATCATCGTCACCTACAGGTCCAACCTCATAGCCTTCCGTGCCACCAAGAACAAAACAAAGCCTTGGACATTAATCACTACAGAAAGCTCAAGAATAAACATGAAAAAATTCATGATTGGACCATGGAATGTGTAGATATTATATGAGGCTGGTAAGTATGCAAATGTTCATAAAGAAATGAAAAGATTGCAGTGGGACATTTTGGGAATAAGTGAAGTAAAATGGACAGTTCAAATAGCATTAGTGGTGAAGAGTTTTACTTCATATATTCAGGTGGTGAAAAACATGAGAGTTGTTGGTTTTCTTGTAAACCAAAAGTGAGCAGTAGTGTAAAAGGATATTGGGTCGTGTCAGATCGAGTTGTGAAATTTTTGTTGGTCTAGTTTAAAGGTAAACCCATGGACTTGGTAATAATACAGGATTATGCATCAACAAAGGAAAGTGAGGATGAAGTTTTAGAAAATTTTTATGAAGATTTAAAGAAAACAAAAGACACTGAATTTTAATGAATGTCTGATTACAATGGGTGATTTTAACACAAAAGTTGGGAAAGGAATTGAAGCGCCAGAGGTAGGACCACCTGGGTTGGGTAATAGAAATGAGAGAGGAGAAATATTAATTGACTTTTGTAAGGAAAACAAGATGAGAATTGCAAATACATGGTTTAAATAAACAACATCCTGGGCATCTCTATACTGTACATGGATCTCACCCCGGACAAAGTAAATAACATTGTCAGGAAAAAAATAGATTAAATTTTAATTCAGAAAAGATTAAAAAATGATTAACCTGAACCAATACCTATCCAGGGGCAGATTGTGGGTCGGACCATGTCGCAGTATTGAGTTTAGTGAGGCTAAAACTTAAAAAATTAAAAAGAAAAAATGGTCAAAATCAAAAGTGACTTAGGGAAGCTCAAAACAGGGGCAGCATAAAATATAATAATGAAACCGAAAACAGATTTCATTATTGCTAGAGGAAGACCTTCATGAACAAGAACCAGGACAACAATATAATGATTACAAAGAAATAATGTTAGAGACAGGAGAAAACGTATAGGATGTTTGGGCCAAAGGGAGGCCACAGTGAGGGACTCTAACTATCTTCCTTTTTATATTTTGAAGGAACTATTATTTCATATCCTCTGCCATTTCTTTGGTACGGTTCCCTGATATACTTAGGCTGTACAGGTACATTCTTCTTGTCATTCACCCCATCACTTTTCCACTTCCCATCCATATTACAATACAGTATTTCACTGGTGAATCCATCCATTCCTGTTGCCTTACCATTCTTAAGTTTGCTTACAGCTTGTCTCATCACATTTACTGATTTTTCCTATGTTATTTTAAAATAATTCAATATACTGTACCATGTTAACTTAAGTGATTCTTTTACACTGTCTGAATGATAAATAATATCAAAGTCACCTTTTTCATTAAGCTGACTCATCACTGTGACTATATTCACATTGGAATTCTTGCAAGTTATGAGGGATTTAAGGAGACAGCACCTTTAATTTCTATTACAATATTGGATACAGGAAATAGAGGTGAATCATAGTGTCATGCTGGGCTATACAGTATTTCTAAAAATTAATTATTGTATTATGGTAGCTTTGTAAACATGATCTTAATATTTTAAGACCTTAGTACTTTTACAATTACAGTAGAAGGAATAAAAACTTGAAAATCTCACCTCAATTGTTGAAACAGCATCCTGCATCATCTGGTCAGCCATATGATACACATTGTGGTCACTAGTGTTATACATCTTGGCATTTAGGAACATGAGCATAATGTCACGTTGAAATTCCGCTGTAGTGCGTATTAATCCATTTTCCATATTGCGTTTCACTTTCTGAAGATCCATAGATCTAAAATTTATAAAGAAAACATTTACAGTACACACCACAAATAACTCGCTACCAAACACTTTTTTGTATCTAAAAAGCTTCAGTAATCATCGCCAGTACGTTAATATATCCTACCTGTGAACAACAGAATGGTATCCTGGAGCCTGGTCATCGGTAATGGGTCGCAAAAATAAGGAAGCAAATTTGTGTGCTGCTATTTCATTCCATAAAATCATTATGGGCTTCTTCCAAGACCTATAGGCTCGCTCATTTTCAGAATCATCTCTGAAAGATAAACATATCTATATAATTCATACAATCCACAAAATATGAATCCTGACAAAAACCATCCCAAGGACTTTCAGAACTAAATGCTCGTCAGCCCATGATCCCTTTGACAGGTTTTATGCAATTTCACCATAATTCTTGTACTGTACTAATTAGGTTCATTTGTTGCAAGGTTAATAAAATATTATATTTTCTTAAAAAAAAAAAAAAAAAAAAAAAATCTTTTTACCAACCCTTTTGTGTATGCAATAATATTTTACTTTATTCAATCTTTACATAAGCATTTCTTCTCTACTATACCAAGCATATGTGGGGGTTGTGGAGAGGCTTACTGTGCACATCTACTGACCCTCTCCATGGAAAGATATTAATCAAGGATTACTCTATGAATTACAGGTATTAAAAATTTTATTATTAATTTTGTATCTGAGTGTACAATCAATCCTATTCAAGATCATCTGTACTGTATTTGAGGATAAGACTACCAGTAATGGCGTCTCAGTGGTACCTTGACCCTAACCTTTATATTACTCTTACAATATATATATATATATAATGTATCTATATATATATATATATATATATATATATATATATATATATATATATATATATATATATATATATATATATATATATATATATATATATATATATATATATATATATATATATATATATATGAAGACAAACCCATAGTGTGTGGAGGCCGGTGAATTGGGAGCAGACTCTGAGATAAGTGGAGACGAGGAGCCTACGAAATCTCCGCCAGAAATTTTCCGTTTCCTGTTACCTGTAAAGCTGCCTTCCTCCTCACTAACCCAGTCTCTGAAACAGTTTAGTGCTCAATATATTTTCCGGCTTAAAATATAAAAACATGTGATACACGAAAGAAAAAATCAAGCAAGTACCCGGTAATAGTGTTTATAAAGATATAATACAGTATCCTGTATTGTATGTTGGGTGTTTTATGAACACAAGGGCAGTACATGTAAATACTGTATATGTATTTAATTATTGTTTATTTTATTAACTGTATTACTCTAGTAATTTATGTAAAGCTCATCATGAAAATCAATTAATTACCATCCTTTTCTTAAGCCTCTGAGCTGGCAACCACAGCCCATTATTCCAATGTTTTGGGATGTCTCTACCAATTATCCTCCCAGATTTTGCATTTCTCTGGAGACTTAACTTTTAAGTTTATTAATCCATCCTTCTCTGACCACCTCTGGCTCTACTATCTTCAACTTTACTCTTTTTTTTTATCCCTACATCTCTAATTAAAAGGTCAAGTTGACTCATTTTCCTTATATTTCAATATTTTCCTTATTGCTCAAGTCAAAGTCAATAATTCATGTTTTTTATATCAGCATAACTGATCTTAAACATTTTCCTGTAGTTCCATATTTTGAAAAAACTTTAACCTCCTTTTGGTGTCTGTTGAAAACATCCATGCCTCTGATCCATACAACAGTACTGATCAGCATCCATTTCAGCAGCATCTTCTCAAACTAAATATGCAGAACCATTTTAACACATTTCTGAGATCATTATATGTTATTCTTGTTTTAATTTCTCCTGTACATCTAACAGCACAACTTACGTTACTTTTCAATGCACAAAATTTTCCACCAGTTTAAGTTTCTCGTTGCTTACTATAAATTTATTTTAGATTTATTTTGATTTGGACACAACCAACAGTTTTGCCTTAACAGCATTATCTTTAAATGCATAATCTTCTATTTCCGATGATTTAATGACCAGTTTTTGTTATGCTACCAATTCAGTGATTTGTTATAATTCACTATTGCAACCATCATCCTCAAAAAAAAAGAGAGACCGAGAAGCAGAGATCTCCATGTAAAGTAGGAGACTGGCAGGTGTATCATGACATTACTTTAACAGTGCACAGTCCATCTGTTGACTAAAAGTCTTCGTCAACTGGACAAGAAATACAGGAAAAACCTTATTTTTAGTTGGCTCATTTCCACAGAAAAGACAAAAACTCATCAGGAACAATGGGGGATTAAACAAGCCAGAAGATTCCATTCCCTGCCAAAGTGGTAAGTAAAAAAAAAAAAAAACCTTCCCAAACCTCCCATCAAAGTGTTTTGAATTCAAAGGTCAACCCCTCCATTACTGCCCCCACCACTCATTTTCTGTGTATATAAAGGCATATAATTTAATTCCTTTCTATGGGATAAACTTACTTGCTGTCCTGGTTTTCATTGTGGTCCTCTTCCTGTTCCCTCTTATGGCTTTTCTTGAATTTCTTTTCCACCTCAGTATCTTGTTCTGTGTCCTCACTCTTTTGCATTTTAATACAAGGCTCCTCTTCTAATGACTTTTTTTTCTTATCTAAATCTTCTTCATCTTCTGTCTTTTTCTTGCAACTCATCAAATTTTCTGTCATGTCATTTTGCTTTTCCTCTTCAGTTTTTTTGCAATCAAATTCAGATATTTTACAATCTTCTCCCTTCTCAGATACACACAAAGTGGGGTTCTCTTCTTTGAGTTCTTTATCATCACCTTTGAATGATGTAGATTCTTCAAAATGCTTAATGGAATCTTCTTCTTTACTTTCATTTTTTTCTGTATTAGTCTCCTCACATTTATGATATTTATCCTCTAACTTCTTTCCATCTTCACAACCAGCTGTCTTTTCGTTTATATTTTTTATATCTTTCTTAAAACTTGCAACATCCTTTTCCTCTGAAACCTGAAAATGCATATGAAATAGTTAGTTACCAGACTGAAAAATAAGCAATACATATTGAAGATCAATCAAACAATAAATACTTAAGTGTATGGACTGGCAGTTTAATGAACAGAGGCACACATGATACCATCCACGACTTAAGATGTACTGTGAAAGAGGTATTGCAGCAGGATCATTGGGTATAGGCCGACAACCTGTATTGTTAAGGGAAAAGTGTGATCCAGTTAGGGTCACTACTTGACCCTAATCTCTACCTCGGTCAAGTCATGAACATGTTACCTCACTCCTGAAGTTGTCCAACATATATGGTATAAATATGTTTGCATACGTAAGAAATTTTTAAAATTTTTTATTTCACAAAGTTCAACACATACAACTATTTGCTAAATAATGTAATGTTTTGAGTTGCGCATTTCATTCTGATTGGCTGAAATCAAAACAAACAACTATGGCCATGCATTCTTGTTGGATTAAATTTTTTTTATAAGCTATTACTATAGAACGTCGATTTAACGCAAATCGATTTAAAGCGACACCCACAATTAAGGACAACGCATCAATTTAAAGTGAATCTTTCCTATTTTACGCGAGTCAAATCTGGCACGTCATATGGAAATACACACTATTTTAAGTTTTGTGCCTAATGTTTCCCACCAGATGCCTCTCTGGACATGCTACAAGGCTTAGTGGTAGGGATGGAGTGAGGCAGAAGAGAAGCGGGTGGTGTGTGGGCCAGCAAGGCCACCCTCTCACATCACTACGAAAACAATGTTTTGTTTATGGGCTGAGGTGTATCTGCACAAACTCTCAGTCAGGGCAGGGGGATGGCCAGTGACGAGAGGCAGCAAACAGTACCGTCCAGCTCTCAACTCGACTGCACGGAGTGCTTGCTGCAAATATATTATGACGCCATATATTTTTCTCATATTTATTAGTTAATACATAAAAGTCTTTTTAGTATTTTGTTTCTCTCTCAAGTACCAAACTACATTATTCCATTTAAACAACACTTTGATTTAGTGCGAATTTGATTTAAGGCGACCTCTCTTGGAACATATCTCGCATTAAATTGACGTTCTACTGTATGTATTTTATTTTTTCAAACCTGACTCAGATTCATTTTCCTATCTGAAATATTTGAGAAATTGACTTAACTATTGACCTAAACTCACACATAATAAACTTATACAGATGCTGTATGATGTTTTTGTCTTGTGTTACCAAACAATATTTTATATAACAAACCAGTCTAATATTGTGACAATTTATTTGGAATAAAAATACCAAACTTTTTCAAATACAGGAAAGTATATACCGAACAAAGTTTGGTGTTGGACAAATTTTTCAGATTCGTTTTAGACTGAAAATCTACCTACACCGAACTGGCTGATCACCAATTATTTGGGTAAAGAGAGGTAATACCGCATATTGTACTATATTTGAATATCTGAGATATCTGAGGAGGTTTTCGGTATAGGGGTTGGTATACAGTACAGTAGAACGTGGATATAACACGAGATACGTTCCAAGAGAGGTCGCTTTAAACCGAATTCGCACTAAATCAGTGTTGGTTCAATGGAATAATTTAGTTTGGTACTTGAGAGAAACACAAAATACTAAAAAGACTGACAGTCTACCCAGATGCACCTCAGCCCATCTCCTAGAATAAACAAAACATTGTTTTTTGTAGTATTATGTTAAAACAAACACTCATAAATCAACACAGCTAAAATTATGAGAGATTAAATGGTCTGTTCACTAGCGATCAGCTGATGGGAAGATTGAGGGGGAGGAGGGAGGTGACATGTTTGACAGTTGATGCCAAGGTCTAGTGCTTATTTACTTATTTGTCCTTACGAGCGACTTTAAGTTTTTCTCTTATAAAATGTCACTAAACTGACCTGGGAGAATATAATTAACATTGCTGGAATTCTTATAAGACAGTGATTAGTTTGAATATACAGTATACTGTACATGCAAGAGACATACAAATTTTAGTTTAATTAGTAATTATATTACAAAGGGCTAAAATTTTTATCTCGTGCAAAATATATGACGTTTATATTCAAATTATTCGCTGTCTTGCAAGGATTCCAGCAATGCAAATTATATTCTGCTAACTTTAGTCTGTGATATTATATAAGATAAAAACTGTAAGCCTATAACTACCAAACTCTGGCTGGGAGGGAGGGAGGGATGGAGGGAGGAAGGGGAGGTGACATGTTTGACAGTTGGCACCAAAGGTCTAGTGAAGTATTTATTTGTTTATTTATGTCCTTTAGATTGAGTTTTTGTTTTTTGTTTATAAAATGTCACAGAAGTGACCGGGAGAATATAAGTTACATTGCTGGTATTCTTATAAGATAGTGATTAATTTGAATATAATCATGCTATAGTTTTCACTAGACAAAAATTTTAGTAATCATTTAGTGCATTATTTTGAGTTTTGAGTACATGTACAGTACAGCTTTGCCCTTAAGACAGTGTAGCGTGTCCAGAGAAACATTAGGTGCGAATTTTAAAATATGATGCGTCAGAATGACTCGCACAAATTAGGAAAGATTAGCTTCAATTAAAATAATGTCCTTAATTGTGGGAGTCGCTTTTAATCAATAATCTTAAATTGAATCTCTTTAAATCAACGTTCTACTGTATAGCGAATCCGTTGGGTATGGAGAGGAAATACTGTACTGGAATCTGAGGAGTGGTTCAGTAAACAGTCTCTCCTCGACTTACGACAACCAGGACATACGACAGCCATGGTTGTATAAAATATTTTTCATGTATTTTTGAATCCCGACATTTGGTCGTAATGTGAAGAAAGTGAACTTGATGACCCACCCAGCCCTGTCTCCTCCTCTGCTTCATCCAATTAATGTAGTCTACATGCATAATTAAAACATTATTGAGGCCCCGTGTGTATTCAGCTGACTACATTAAAGCTAAGTTCACAGTAACACTATATTCATTTTTCATAATTGATTACTTTTACTGTACTGTATTTCATTTTAGAATTTCTATGTATTTTCGCCTTTTCGACTTACGACCTGGTCGTCGGGATGGAACCCCGCCGTAGGTCGAGGAGAGACTGTACAGTATAACAGTTTGATATAGAGGAGAGATACTGTAACATAAATAATGCATGTAAATAGTGTACAGAAAAAACTGTTTTAAATACCTCAGCCCCACAAGATGGTTCCCTAATCTTTCTCCCTCTCCTTAATTATGTCTAACTTGGTCTGATGCTTTTGGATCATTGCTCCTAAGTATGGGTGTTCATAACTCTGGTACCTCTCAACTATACCAATATTATGATAATTGTTCCATACCTGTGAATTCTTTTCCTTAATTTTCAGTTCTTCAGGGGTCTCCTCCAATGCTTGCTTTTGTGTGTCTGTTTCCTCAGTACAGCCTGTAACTACTCCTTCCATGTCCTTAACATCATTTTTTGCTATATCCATCCTGTCAACCTCATCTGAGAGAGAGAGAAAGAGAGATGTTCTCCATAAGATCAAGTACAGTACAGTACAGTAAACTATTCAAACTAAAATACTGTATATGGAAACATATTAGGGAAATCTTACCTACAATTTACAGGTGTAACATTAATATTGCATAATCATCTCAGAATTATAATGAGAATCATGATGAATAAAGAATTACTTAATCATTTCATGCTCTTAAATCTAATTACCCACTTGTCTTTCATTTATTCTTCTAAATCTAAAATCTATTTTAATTAAAAAATTTTGTCTTGATAACTAGATCGTTTATGAACCACAATACAGTATTTTAAAAAAGTGAATGAGCAGGAAAGAGGTTAAAAAAAAACACAAATGGAAGAATACAGTAAAAGATAACTCACCAGCATCCTTCTCCCTCTCCAATGTTTTGTCTGATTCTTTTGTTACGGTTTTGTCAACTGAAGTTTCTGGTTCCTTACACCCTTTTGTCTGAGTATTACCTTCTGAATCTTTATCAAATTTCTTTGAAAGGTTTACCCTTTTTTCCTGAAATGTCAGAAACAATAGTATTGTACGTATATAACTTCTGGATAAAATTACTGGTGTTAGTGATAGAGTGGATACATTAGAATGGCCCCCAGCCCACCAGGAAACATCCATTAAATACAATGGACTAGAAAACAGTTATGTGGAGTGGGATCACACAATACTGGGTGAGACAGTGCCAGGGCCATTCCTATGGGAGTGCGGGGCCCAGGGTAATTCAGTCACTGCGGGGCCCCTTTGCATTCTTAAAAAAAAAAAAAAATAAATATATGTATATATATATATACTGTATATACAGTAGTACCCCGATTTACGTGGTCAATTGAACCCACAGGGTACCGCGGAAAGTGAAATCCGCGTAAATGGAACAACAGAACATATGGGATTAATTCCAATAGAGACTGGCCCGACCCCCAAACTCCACTTTTTCCGACACAATACCTATGTTGTAGTAAAAATAACATCTAAATTTTATGATGGTATGCTCACACAATTAATATTTAAGAGAAATACAGTCGCCAGGTTTATGTCGATTCAAATACAGTTTTACCCCGCTTAACGCGCTTTCACTTAACGCGTTTTCGCATATACGCGGTGCCTTGCCAAAGCTGAACTTTCACTTAACGCGGGTTTTTTCCACATATACGCGGTGAGTGTCCGAGACGCTATTTTTAGATTTGCCCCACCCGCCACCCTGCCTGACTGCCTGTTTTAGCTCATAAAATTCATACAAATTACCAGGCCAGAATATAATTTACATTGCTGGAATTCTTATAATTTGGTGATCATTTTGAATATAAACATCATATATTTTGCTTTAAACTTACAATTTTTAGATAAAAATTTTTCTCTAGGTAACTATGGTATCTTTTGTCCAAAATATATGACATTTATATTCAAAATATTCCTGGTCTTACAAGGAATCCAGCAATGTCAATTATATTATCCTAACTTTAGTTTGAGGTATTATTTATTAAAATTTAGTGGTTATCCCACACATCTCCTTGGGACGGTTGGTGGGGGGTGGGGGGGAGGGAGGGACCAACCGACCATCTGTTACCCTGTGAAGAATTATTATTTTTTTTTATTAACTGAAGATATTTGTTTTAGCTCATAAAATTCATACAAATTACCCGGTCAGAATATAATTTACATTGCTGGAATTCTTATAATTTGGTGATCATTTTGAATATAAACATCATATATTTTGCTTTAAACTTACAATTTTTAGATAAAAATTTTTCTCTAGGTAACTATGGTATCTTTTGTCCAAAATATATGACATTTATATTCAAAATATTCCTGGTCTTACAAGGAATCCAGCAATGTCAATTATATTATCCTAACTTTAATCTGAGGTATTATTTAATACTAAATGTTAAAAACTCTGGAAGGGAGGATTGGTGGGGGGTGGGGGGGAGGGTTGGGACTGACCGCGCGGTTGGAAGAGGGGGGGAGGCAAGGTGGGGTACTTTGATTGACAGATAGTGTCGTGAAGATTATTTTTTTTTTTATTAACTGAAGATATTTGTTTTAGCTCATAAAATTCATACAAATTACCCGGTCAGAATATAATTTACATTGCTGGAATTCTTATAATTTGGTGATCATTTTGAATATAAACATCATATATTTTGCTTTAAACTTACAATTTTTAGATAAAATTTTTTCTCTAGGTAACTATGGTATCTTTTGTGCAAAATATATGACATTTATATTCAAAATATTCCTGGTCTTACAAGGAATCCAGCAATGTCAATTATATTATCCTAACTTTAATCTGAGGTATTATTTAATACTAAATGTTAAAAACCCTGGAAGGGAGGATTGGTGGGGGTGGGGGGGAGGGTTGGGACTGACCGCGGGGTTGGAAGAGGGGGGGAGGCAAGGTGGGGTACTTTGATTGACAGATAGTGTCGTGAAGATTATTTTTTTTTTTATTAACTGAAGATATTTGTTTTAGCTCATAAAATTCATACAAATTACCCGGTCAGAATATAATTTACATTGCTGGAATTCTTATAATTTGGTGATCATTTTGAATATAAACATCATATATTTTGCTTTAAACTTACAATTTTTAGATAAAATTTTTTCTCTAGGTAACTATGTTATCTTTTGTGCAAAATATATGACATTTATATTCAAAATATTCCTGGTCTTACAAGGAATCCAGCAATGTCAATTATATTTTCCTAACTTTAGTTTGAGGTTATCCCACACATCTCCTTGGGACGGTTGGTGGGGGGTGGGGGGCGGAGGGAGGGACCGACCGACCATCTGTTAGCCGGCTGTGTAGTGTGAGAGGGGAAGGGAGTTGAGTCCATTATTTGAATGGACATTAACTTGGCGACTGTATTTCTCTATTTCTCTTAAGTATTAATTGTGTGCATGTACCATCATAAAATTAAGATGTTATTTTTACTACAAATACAGGCATGTGCCTTCAAAAGTGGAGTTTGGGGTCGGGCCGGTTTCTATTGGAATTAATCCCATATGCCTGTTGTTCACTTAACGCTGACCCTTCTGGGTTCACTGACCGCTGCTAAGTGGGTACAACTGTATTAGACTTCAAACTTCTTCCCAGCTCACTGGCCCCTACCTCTCTGAGAAATGATTGGGTGAAACACTAGATTTTAACGTTTAGTAATAAATAATACCTCAGACTAAAGTTAGGATAATATAATTGACATTTCAGGTTTCCTTGCAGGTCAGGGAATATTTTGAATGTAAACTTCATATATTTTGCACAAAAGATAAAATACTTGCTTTGTGTAAACCAAATGATTACATTAGATCTAAATTTTGTATGTCTAATGCAAAATCCATGATGTTTATATTCAAAATGATCATCATATTGTAAGAATTCCAGCAATGTAAATTATATTCTGGTCCAGTAATTTGTATGAATTTTATGAGCTAAAACACATATCTTCAGTTAATAAAAAAAAAATATTCTTCACGACACTATCTGTCAATCAGAATACCCCAACTTGCCTCCCCCCCCTCTTCCAACCGCGCCAGATGGTCGGTCGGTCCCAACCCTCCCCCCCCACCCCCCACCTTCCCTCCCTACCAGAGAAATGGGTGAAAAAACTAATTTTAACTTTTAGTAACAAATAATACCTCAGACTAAAGTTAGTATAATATAATTGACATTGCTGGATTCCTTGTAAGACCAGGAACATTTTGAATATAAATGTCATATATTTTGCACAAAAGATAACATATTTACTCAGAGTAAACATTAGATCTAAAATTTGTATGTCTAATGCAAAATCTATGATGTTTAAATTCAAAATGATCATCAAATTGTAAGAATTCCAGCAATGTAAATTATATTTGGGCCGGATAATTTGTATGAATTTTATGAGCTAAAACAAAAAAAAATTATACTTCACATGTATATGGGTAGATGAACCGCTGAAAGTGAAAGTTCGGTTCTAAGGCACAGCTATATGAGAAATCGTAGTGAAAACCGTAAAGCAAGGTAATACTGTGTGTGTGTGTGTGTGTGTGTGTGTATATATATATATATATATATATATATATATATATATATATATATATATATATATATATATATATATATATATATATATATATATATATATCTACATTCGTGGTCAATTGAACCAGTGGAGGCCCACGAAAATGAGAAACGTAAATGAAATAACAGAACATATGGAATTAATTGAAATACAGTCATACGCGGTTAACGCCCCACCGAACAACGTCCAATCGCATATACGCCCTGCCCCCTCTACTACCCCAAAAACTTTAGTGACGCCTGCTGGACCACCACCCACCCACTCCCCGACTGAGAACATGATCCTCCCCCATACTGGTCAGATAATTATGTGTTAAAGGAATATACTTCCTTCCTCTTAGGCTAAGATTTGCCTACAGGTGAAATAAGTTAACCTACATCTATTGAGGGTAAAATCTTTTCACCCACAAATGACACACAACATACTTACAATTAGAACATATTTGTTGCTCAACAATTGGTAACCCCAGTTGCAATTGTTGAGGCATCAAATTCTGTGTCATTACTAAGAATAACAAAGTCTCTGGGTGCACTCTCTAACATTAAGAGAGAAAACGAGGACTCCAGGCGCCCTCATGCAGAAAACGGACTCGTATGATGGGGGATCAATAAAAAAGCATAGCTACATACCAGGACTACAGTATTAAGCGCACTTTCATCACTTTGTAATAAACCTAGCCATGCCTATGTGTGTTTATGATATTTACCATAACATTATATATATATTTAGTGGGTCTAAATGGTTGTAAAATGGGGAAACTTAAGGTTGGGTCTTTGGGTCGTTATCGCCACATCACGCACTCGGCGGGTCCCAATTAGGGCGCGATAACCATGGGATGACTGTAATTGTACTGTATATACTTTCAGACACTGGCCAGTTGCTTCTGGTGTTATGGCACAGGGCACCACGACAAAGAATTAGATCCGCTTCCTATCAAGGAATAAACAATTAAAATTTAAAATTCGAAAAAAAAATAAAAATCAAATAATGGGACATAGCTTAACCTAAATGGCCCTAGAGCAGGCACAGTCACGCATGCATCATGTATTCTTATAGATTGTGCGTACAGGCGACGTTATCTAGTGAATTTATCAATATTGTACAGTGCAACAATGGACCTAAGTGCAAAACCTGTATTGTACATGTACTAAATGATTACGGTACTAAAAATTGTTATGTCTAATGTAAATATAGCTTTGTTTATACAGGTATTCAAATAAATTACTATCTACAAGAACAATCCCTCCAATGTGTTATATTCACTCAGGTCGCTTAGTGGCAAATTATGAGAAGAGCTTATTATTCTAAGTAATGATAAATAAACACACAGGCAGGCCTTCAGCCGTTTCAACTGTCAAATCTATCTCAAATAAATAAATAAACAAACGTCAGACATCTCTGTCACCTCAATTCACCTTCGTTGTCTTCCCCCACCACCCTCGTTCCAAGATAAAAGATTGCGTGATTTTTATGTTTATTTTATATAATATCTCAGACTAAAGTTACGATAATATAATTTGCATTGCTGAATTCCTTTGCAAGATGGTGAGATAATTTAAATATAAGCCATATAATTTGCTCAAGATACAAAACAATGTAGTACATTAGTGTACAATATCAGTAGTACATTTATAATATAAATTTTTCAACTGTATTTTTGGGTAGATTTCATAAATTTCTTTCCTTTTATTTTCATTCATTTACATGCACACACCATACTAAAATAAATCTAAAAGAAATGAAATATCTTAGTAAAGCTGGAGGACATGTACTTCAATTTGATTACGGTACTAAAATTGTTATGTCTACCGGTTGTGCTAATTACTCCATGTTTCTATTCAAATAAATCTCTACATCTACAAGAATCATACAGCAATGTTAATTGCATTTCTCCCAGGTCATTTACTGGCATTTTAAATGAGAGAAGCTTAGAGGACTGTTAAAACACACAGACCTTCTCGCTCAAGTGTCAAACATAACACTCAACCCCCCCCACCGGCTAGCTGGCTCAGTAATTCTCCCCAGCCAGGCTTTAGGGCTATGTTTTTATCTTATATAATACCCTCAGACTAAATTTAGGAGATTATAATTTCATTGCTGGAATCCTTCTTTGCAAGACAGCCAATAATTTGAATATAAACGTCACATTTGCTCAAGAGATAAATTTTTTATAACATTAGTGTACAGTACTGTAGTACATTTTATAAAATAGAAGTTTTTTCAACTGTATTTTTGGGTAGATTTACATAGATTTCTTTCATTATTTTTCATCCATTTATATGCAATAACGCCTATACTAAAAGAAACGTAATAGAAATAAATGACCTTAGTGTAAACCTGAGTGCAATATGTACAATTTGATTACGGTAATTGTAAAAATTGTTTTGTCTAGTGCAAAATTATAGCATGTTTATATTCCTAAATTAATCAGTATGTTATGTTAATCCTGTGCCAATGTTAATTATATTCACCTTGCGTCATCTCACTGGCTTTTTTATAAGAGAGAAGCTAGTCACTAAGAACTGATAAATATACACGCTGAAATCTTGCCTGTGCCAACTGTCAAACGTACTACCTCCCTCTCCCCACGCCTCCCACCCCTCTCTCTCCCCTTCAACTGCCTGTAGCGTTGTTGGAATTCTTGTAAAACAGTGAATAATTTTAATATAAATCGCCATGTATTTTGCATCGAGATAAAAATTAATCACCCGTATCACATTACAGTAGTGATTTAAGAGTAAAAGTATATGTACATTAGCAGGGAAAAAACACTTTTATTTGAGTTGCAGGCTGCACTTTTCAGGCATCGCTTGTGTTATTGCAACAAACACCTGTGCAAAATTTCATGCCATTTCATGGTATTATTTACCCTGCCGATCGCTAACGACTTTTGTCAACTTTTTTAGTGTATACCAAAAATTAGGTGTCAATAATGCTTCTGTGATAATGATAAATTTTACATGGGTGACACTCTACTACCCATATGTTATTTTACAGGTAATAATCAGATAGAAAATCATTACAAGTTCATATTGAAATTTTTTGTGCGGAACCTGGCATCATTTTCAGAGAGACAATAATCTTTGGGTTTAATATATCCATCTCGATTCAGATTCCGCTACCAGTGCAAGCTTCAGTCATCACTTTTTATGCCTCTCTCGACCGCCTGAGTGCTGTTTGGCCACTTGGGCACTACTTAATGGTGTCTCAAGAATGTCATTAACCTGTAGATTGACAGAGAAGCAATGTAAGGAGGCTCAGTCTTGAGTTCATTCTCCAGTTAATCACATGGAATGATAGTTTTTTGCTGGCCATTTTTTAGTTTCGAGTCACCACCTTTTCTTTACATGTTGACTACAGGTACATCCTCATTCCCAGCCCATCTTTACCCTCCTCATCAGTATAGTTTAACAAATTTCGCCAACAGCAGCATCAGAATCTTCCTCCTCCTTCTTCAGATCTGCTAAAGTGCATTTCCTTCCTTTTGCTGATTCTCCTCTAATTTTTTCTTTCTATCATTGAGACAGCTTTTTTCTCTAACAGTCATGTCCTCATCTGCACACACATACCAAGTTAGCTAGGTTGATCTGTGTGCTTAAGTATGCATTTCTCTTGACAGCCTTTCTTTCACTATCGCTCTCCCTCACTATTCAGGTGTTTCATATATAGCAGGGACTGAATACGCTCACGGTGTTACGAAGGGTGTATCTTGATGTAAACCATTGGAGCACTGAACTTTATTATTGTAATGACAATTCTTTTTCAACTCATGGCTGGGTCTTATGTTGCTACATACAGCCTGGAGGATTCTAATTCTACAAGGTGTTCCACCTTGACACACAGGAGGACCTGGCCCAATATGCCAAGTCATCTTCAAATAACACCTACAGATAACCTTTTACAAATCCTATACAGGTATTTGATCCCAGGACAGATCTTTTTCTCCACTTCATCATTAAACATGTAGGAAATCAGGGAAACTGACACTGGTGGAAGGCTATAACTGAAGCTCAAACAAAGACTCCTTGATCTGCTTTCCAATGGGACCAGCCATGCTCAGACCACTTGGTTTACCATCATATAAAAAACTTCGCTGAAAGGCAGCTCATTTCCGGAAGACATATGAAATAATGGAGCGGGTGACCAAGTAACATTTCAAGATGATGAATGACCCATTTTCTGATCCTACATTTACATTGGTTCCATCACAACCAACACACACAATGGGTCTGGGTTAGATTTTCCACCAGAAACTGTGTGAATAGTTTTGGAAATCTGCTTTCCGTGTCGTCTTGGGAGTCACATGTGAGATATTCATTAGCCAACCATGATGACATAATGAAATGAGAAAAGGCTGATAATCAATATAGACATAGCACCATACTCATCTGCAACAAGACAACTTAAATGAAATGAGATATGAAAAAAAGTTGATAAACACTGAACAGAATACAACCCCACAGCGGCTGTTTGGCTAGTACTGTAGGTAAATTTAAAATTTCAGTAGAAAATGCGGCAGACTAAACCTCGACATATCAGCTTCAAATTTGGCATGGAGTCTTAGATATGTATAAGGAACAATGCCTGAAGAGTGCAGCTTTGAGCAAAATTTCACTGCCCCCTAATGTACATACTGTATACTGTATAGTATTCCACATACACGTAAGTATAAATACAAAGTTTATGTGATGATCGGACAACGTCCATATCGGTTAACGTCACGTTTCCAAGAACGTATTTAGGATGTTAACCGGCGCATGACTGTAGAGACTGGGCCGACCACCAAACTCCACTTTTTCCGACACAATACGTACGTTGTAGTAAAAATAACATTTTGATTTTATGATGGTATGCACACACAATTAATATTTAAGAGGAATACAGTCCATTCAAATACTGACTAACTCGCTAACCCCCCCTTCTTCCCACGCTCGCTGGCTCCTCCCTCTCTGAGAAATGTTTGGGTGAAAACAGTAGGCTTACATTTTTAGTCATAAATTATACCTCAGACTAAAGTTAGGATAATATAATTGACATTGCTGGATTCCTTGCAAGACTATTTTGAATATAAATGTCATATATTTTGAACAAAGATAAAATTTTTGCCCTTTCTAATCAAAATTTTTACATTAGATCTAAAATTTGTAAGCCTAGTGCAAATTCCATGATGTTTATATCTAAAATAATCACAATCTTATAAGAATTCCAGCAATGTAAATTATATTCTGGCCAGGTAATTTGTATGAATTTTATGAGCTAAAACAAATATCTTTAGTAAATGAACAAATTATACTTCACTCAGACACTATCTGTCAATCAAAATACCCCACCTCTGCTCCCCCCCCCTCTTCCCATGCTTGCTGGGTCCCTCCCTCCCCCCTCTACCCCCACATCCCCTCCCTACCAGAGAAATGTTTGGGTGAAAAGAGTAGGCTTACATTTTTAGTAATAAATAATACCTCAGACTAAAGTTAGGATAATATAATTGACATTGCTGGATTCCTTGCAATACCAGGAATATTTGGAATATAAATGTCATATATTTTGCACAAAAGATACAATTTTTGCTCTTTCTAATAAAAATTCTTACATTAGATCTAAAATTTGTATGTCTAATGCAAATTCCATGATGTTTATATTTAAAATAATCACAATTTTATAAGAATTCCAGCAATGTAAATTATATTCTGGCTGGGTAATTTGTATGAAGTTTATGAGCTAAAACAAACATCTTCAATAAATACAGTAAAAAAGTTATTCTTCACCCGCGTAAATGACCAAATATACCGTGTAATTAAAGCATTTCATTCTGGCAAGGCACCGCATAAATGACCAAACGCGTAAACAAAAGCCGCGTAAATGCAGACTCTACTGTATGTATGTATGTATGTATATATATATATATATATATATATATATATATATATATATATATATATATATATATATATATATATATATATATATATATATATATATATATATATATATATATATATATATATATATATATATATATATATATATATATATATATATATATATATATATATATATATATATATATATATATATATATATATATATATATATATATATATATATATATATAATATATATATATATATATATATATATATATATATATATATATATATATATTATGCTTAACAACCGCGTTAGAATGTGACATATATATATATATACTATATATATATATATATATATATAATAAATATATATATATATATATGTATATATATACAGTCATGATTGCGTCCTCTGATAGTTCTTGGAAGTAACGTTAGCGAAATGGGGTTGTCCACGTCATCACATCTTTTTATTTATACTTATGCAATGTATGTGGAATACTATATAGGCATATACACTTTTATAATCACTATGTTAGATGGTGAGTAAAATTATTTTGAGAGGAGAGCGGGGTGAGGTAGGGGAGGAGCGTGGGGGGAGGGAGGTAGTACGTTTGACAGTTGGCACGAGGCCAGGTCTACGCGTGTATATTTATCAGTTCTTAAGTGATAAGCTTCTCTCTTATAAAAAGCCAGTGAAATGACCTGGGTGAATATAATTAACATTGCTGGGATTCTTGTAACATACTGATTAATTTGAATATAAACATGCTATAATTTGCACTAGACAAAACAATTTTAGTACGTAATCAAATTAGTACATGTGCACTCAGCTTTGCACTAAGGTCATTTATTTCTATTACGTTTCTTTTTAGTATGGTGTGTGCATGTAAATGGATGAAAATAAATGAAGAAATCTATGTAAATCTACCCAAAAATACAGTTGAAAAACTTTTTTATAAAATGTACTACAGTACTGTACACTAATGTACCACAATTTTATCTCTTGAGCAAAATATATGACGTTTATATTCAAATTATTGGCTGTCTTGCAAGGATTCCAGCAATGCAAATTATAATCTAACTTTAGTCTTGAGATATTATATAAGATAAAACTGTAAGCCTAAAAGGCTGGGGAGGAGGGAGGAGGGAGGGAGGGAGGGAGGGAGGGAGGGAGGGAGGGAGGGAGGGAGGGAGGGAGGGAGGGAGGGAGGGAGGGAGGGAGCCAGTCAGCGTGGGGGTTGAGGTGATAAGTTTGAGCCGAGGTCTCTGTGTGTTTATTTAACAGACCTACTAAGCTTCTCTCATTTTAAAATGCCAGTGATATGACCTAGGAGAATATAATTAACATAGCTGGGATTCTTGTAAGATACTGATTTATTTGAATATAAACATGTTGCAATTGCACTAGATATAACAATATTAGTACCGTAATCAAATAAGTACATGTTCAGTCCAGCTTTGCACTAAAGTCATTTCTGTGACAAAAAACAAAAACTCAATCTAAAGGACATAAATAAACAAATAAATACTTCCGCATGCCGGCCCCAACTGTCAAACATGTCACTGTCACCCCCCCCAATCTTCCCAGACAGGGTTGGGTGGTTATAGCTTATTTTATTTTATATAATATCACAGACTAAAATTAGGAGGAATATAATTTGTATTACTAGAATCCTTGTTTCCTTTTTCCGTGTGATTATATATATATATATATATATATATATATATATATATATATATATATATATATATATATATATATATATATATATATATATATATATATATATATATATATATATATACAGTATATATATATATATATATATATATATATATATATATATATATATATATATATATATATATATATATATATATATATATATATTGAATTAAGGGCGATTTAGGGGAATTTAGGAGTGTATCTGACTTTATGTGTTTTTGGCTTTACTTTGTATATACTTTTCTGTGAGCTAGAACCAATTATCCAATATCCCAATGAAACAATGGTTTCGGTTAACAAACAACCCTCTGGAACGAATTGAGTTCGGTAACCGATGGACCACTGTACATAAAAAAAATAAGTGCTAACAAATGATCATATCAATGAAATGAGAAATTTCTGAGATTTTAGAATACGGTACCATAAGTTAAAGTTACTCACCTGGTCCCTGCGTTCATAAGTTGGCCCAGGTAAATCACTTAGTCTGGGCAGAGGTCCCCCGGGGGTACTAGGAGGTAGATCCAAAAGAAGGGACAATGTTGATGAAACTAGAATAATTAATAAAGAAGAATTAGCAGCATCCCAAAGAAAGACTGAAAAAATGATCCTGCAATCATTCATGACAAATTATAATGAACTAAATTTATTATAATACTTATAACCATTTGAACAATTATTATTTATAAATGTTAATCTGGTACTAAATTAATGATTCTCATCATGTTCAAGTCACTAAAAAATATCTTTGCAACAATTGTCCAAGATTTTTTAAGAAAAATGGCAGAAAAGCTGGTCAAAATATACAAAAGTTTGGACTGTGTACATTGTGACTAAAGAATATTGCTTAAACCTGTACAATGTACAGGTTTAAGCAATATTCTTAGGTCACAAACATTAATATAGTACAGTATTCATAACACCTATATCTCATTGTTGGTCAAAATTATGATCAGGATTAGTACAATTTAATTACACTGGGAACTTAGAATTACAATAACACTGTCATCACCTGGACACTCACTCGCAATATGCATTAATATAGAAATTCAAAATTACATATCATTGTCTAATCTTAAAGCCTATTGGTTCCAGCTACCCTTCAATACAGCAGGTGCAGGCTTGTAAGAGAAAAATAACTACAGGGATTAATATTAAATACTGGACTGTACTGTACTAGCATGAGACTGAGACCAATTGGCATTTACAATCACAAAGAGCCATAAAAAGCAAAAATGTTCACTCACATGACACTGTCAGCTGGTGTGTATCTGACTTTCCTTTCTATATACTGTACAGTACGTATATATATTTTTTCAAAATTACATTAATAAGCAAATTAATTTGTTTTACAGGCATGGGACCATCTATCCAGTGTCCCAGTATCTAGAACACTCCAAAATCTGGCTATGTTATGGAAAAAAATATTTAACAGGAGTGCCAAGTAATTCCTGGGCCGTGCAGAGATATTTACCACCATACCCCACCAGTCAGCTGTGTGTTAGGGTTATTTTTCAAATCATAATTTAAGGTAAATATATGTAATTTTCTTTATTTTATTTTACTAAGTTACACACACACACACGCTCAATCTTATACAGTAGAACGTCGATTTAACTCGAATTGATTAAGATTATTGATTTAAAGCGGCACCCACAATTAAGGACAAAGTTTCAATTTAAAACGAATCTTTCCTATTTTGCGCGAGTCAATCAAGGCGCATTAAATTTTAAATTTCGTGCCTAATGTTTCCCACCAGATGCGTCTCTGGACACGCTACATGGCTGCTTGCTACCCTCCCACATCCTCAGTTCTCTCACTGACGCTCTAGTGAACGGACATATTGTGTGACACTATCTCTTCTACCACGTGTATCAACCATCACCACTATGTCCAAGAGGCCAGCCACTACATCATTAACTACCCCAAAGACCAAGAATTCAAGGCAAGCAATTACACTGGAGCAGAAAATCAAGGTGCTGGAAGCACTGCAGCGTGGAAATGGTGTTTCAAGTGTGGGACGCCAATTTGGACAGTGATGTGGATAATGAGCTGGTCGAGTTGGGCTCTGCATCTTCAGAGGATGAATTGCTAAGTAAAGTTGAATGAAAGTCTATTTTTGATAACATAAAGTAATTAAAATCTAAGTTGAGAGGAAAGTGAAAGTGCTTGGTGAGTCAGACGAGAGGCGGGTGGTGTGCGGCTCCAGCGTGACTACCCTCTGACATCAGCTGATCGTCAGTAAACAGACCATT
This sequence comes from Homarus americanus, assembly GCF_018991925.1. NCBI lineage: Eukaryota > Metazoa > Arthropoda > Malacostraca > Decapoda > Nephropidae > Homarus > Homarus americanus. The sequence goes on from NW_024712526.1 coordinate 1,712,190, forward strand.
TCGCATCCCTTAATTTTAGCTGTGTTGATTTATGAGTGTTTGTTTTAACATAATACTACAAAACACAATGTTTTGTTTATTCTAGGAGATGGGCTGAGGTGCATCTGGGTAGACTGTCAGTCTTTTTAGTATTTTGTGTTTCTCTCAAGTACCAAACTAAATTATTCCATTGAAACAACACTTTGATTTAGTGCGAATTCGGTTTAAAGCGACCTCTCTTGGAACGTATCTCGTGTTATATCCACGTTCTACTGTATACAGAAAGTGAAGGAAAATAAATACGGTCATGACACGAAAATTCGCTTTTATGAATTTCTCAATTTAACACTTCTTTCTTATTTAATAAAAGTTACCCTTGCTTATACTAATTTTGGCTTGAGCAAAAAATTCATATCGTGCACCACTGGAAGTCAGCTGAGGAGACCACCTCGGAGAGATGCAGAGAGATGTATTCTCACTCACAGATCATAACACACCCCCCTTCCCTCCCACATCTCCCCCCAACCTGTGTGTTTTGTTCCATCATTCCCTACCCCTTGTGGTGAACCCTGACTGCTGAGGGTGGTGGTGTGCTTATTTAAGTGTTACACTTAACACCACTAGTGGCATTACAGCCAAGTTAGACTTGTCACCGTAGTCACTTCCTCCTAGCCGTGTGGCGAGTGCGTGGAGAGGTCGGAGGGTCTGTGGCGCAGAGTACTGTTGTTAACCCTTAAGTCCCGGGCTAAGGTGTTGCTGGCAGTAACCCCGAAGGAATAAATTGAGAAAAAAAACTTTACAAAAGGGGGGGAATTGGCGGACGCTCTGGAACCTCACCCGGGACCTAAGGGTTAAAGATGCTGTTGCATTGCTAAAGCTGCGGTCACACTAGAGTTTTCCGTGCAATAAATCCATGATAGCATTTCATCCACAGGCAATAAGTCAACGGGAAGATCCGCACACTGATCACACTGGCGGAAGGAGCAGTTAAACAGGCACCCAGCTCGCGTGGCTAGTTGGAGAGCAGGGTAGCTGCATTAGCCGCTTTAGTGAGATGTGTGGTCCTGATAAAGAAGACGAAGACGGAAATTTGGTGCACGTTTGTAGTGTCCAAGCAATGTTTGTTTACAAAAGTGACACAAGTACTCTAGAGTCAAATGAAATTCCCGTCATGATGTATGGTCGTCTTATTATTATAATTTTTTATTTACTATGATATTTTTGCTCATGTTTTTTTATTGAAATAAACTAATTATATTTTTTGTACTGTACATTTTACATTAACAAGAAAAAATAAAAATTATGCAAATTTTATCACTACAACAGACTCTCTATAGCAAATTTAAACCTACCATACCGTGGATTTTCAGACGCTCAGTATCGTCCCACTTTGAACAACAAATCGCTCTAGAGACAGACAACCTGAAGAGTTTGTTGAAAAAATCAATGTTACGGTGGATTTATTTTAGGTAGAAACTTAATTGTGACTACAGCTGAAGTCAAGTGCAATGAAGTTTTTACACTAACCTCCATCATTTTTGCTCTTTTTATGTTTTCATTACTGTTATATAGGTGCTTTCGTTATTAATGTCAATATGCCTAAAATATTAAATTCTAATGTTATAGTTAATGCTACTTTTATGGGTGAATCTAAAGATCTGAACAAAGGCTTCACAGCCAGTTACAGAGAGTTTACGGTAAATTTTGTACATTTAGACCTGGTACTCCAAATTCCGGAAAAAACCCTATCTGGCAAACACCGGGTCCCAAGCATGCTGGATAAATTATCCCATATCGGCACTTAGAAAAGCATTTCGGTCTTTGATAAACAGTGAAACAAATTTATTTTCTTATTTATAATGCCTCAATCCTCCAGGAGGTTCCCCACTATAAGATTGGCCTCCAGGTTATCCATCACTAATATGTCCTATGCCCCTTACCCCCTCCCATATTCTCTCTAATGTACAATTCCATCTTTCTTTCCCATGATGCAGGTGGCCTCCCTCTACCTAACAATCCTGCTACATAGCCCCATATGCACCCATTTACTATCCTCCTGCATCCTTCCCGTATGACCATACCATCTCAGCAAGCCTGACATCACCCATTTCACCAATCCACAGTACACATCCTCTGCCGTCTTTGCCATTCCAGTACCCTATAAACTTGCTAATTCTTACCCCTTGTAGCCTTCAAGTAACTCAACTCTTAGCATTTTGATATATTCCAAGTCTGTGTTTCACTGTTATGAGGTAAGAGAGGAAGTTTATGTTCTGGAGCAGTGGGATAATTAATTTTGTTGTTTTTATACCACCTTGTGATATAACCCTTTTGTTACATGTATCACAAAATACCCAGTACGATTTATGCCTAGTAGGAGCTATAACATGAAGTAACTTTGAGAAAGTTAAAGAAATCATTGCATTTCCAGAGACAGTTTCCAGATAATGACACCATATGAATAGGAGAATACCAGATCCTGGAGAACTGTGACTAGACTTGTCCTTGTCAACAGTGTCAGTCCCAGATATAGCAGATGTCACCAGATTCTGCAGAGCTTCTGACACTGGAGAAATTCCCATGCCTCGTATGCCTCTGCTGCCCATACCAATCTGATAATTAAATAAGGTTTAGGTATGGATACAAATTTCTTCAATAAAGAAAAAATATATATAACATAATATATAAAATTATGAAAGTTGAAATAAGGAATAGATAGATTTTTAATATATTTTCACAGGGCCCTTCCTCACTCTAGTGAAAATATGCTAGAACCAAGAACAAAAACTATTTTTCATTCATTCATCAAGCTACTGTAATAAATGTGTTCTACTGTGGTGTTTCCCTTCCACAAGGCCCTGAGGCTTAGAGAGAAATCTGCATGAGCCACATCTCTCTAGCTGTGAAAAAGTTTATAATGATATGCAGTAGTTCCCAATAAGTCAGTCTTAGTTAATCCCTTCATGTGCAAGTACAGTACAGTGGTCCCTCGATTAACAAACGGTTCAATTAACAAAATTTTGGTTCACGAATTAACTCCCATAAGGATTTTCAGTTCCATTATTATCGAACAAGACTTCGATTAACGACAGCCTTACGAGAAACACGCTTTGTTGTATGCATCAGCTGATTGGCTAGGCCACCAATACAGTACAGGTTGACAACCCTTTATCCGAAATTCCGAAAACCGAAAAGCTCTGAAAACCGAAATTTTTTTTGTGGAGCAATTTTTTTTTTTTTTTCATGGGTACTAGCCCACCTGGGCACATGTCACTGACCCACATCAGGGCCTGGGGGGTGAAAATGTAATGGTAATGGTAATAATAATAATAATAATAATAATGATAATACAGTAATAATAATAATTATTCATAGTAAATAAAATTTTTAAAAATACACAAATATAAAATAAGAATGATAACAATAATAATAATAATAATAATAATAATAATAAAGAAACACAAGAATGAAAAAAAAGATCAAAAGTGAGAAACACGACCTAGACCTATGAATTATTATTATTATTATTATTATTATTATTATTATTATTATAATTATTATTATTATTATTATATTTTAGCCCCCAGGCCCCAATGTGAGTCAGTGACCTGCAGTGCCCGGGTGGGCTGATCCCTGTAAAAAAAAAAATAAATAAATAAAATAAAAAATAAACTAACCATTCTGAAATCCGAAAAATTCCAAAAACCGAAATGCATCTGGTCCCAAGGATTTCGGATAAGGGATTGTCAACCTGTAATTGATTTTATGTTTACATTCGTTTACAGTAGAGTAAATATCAAGAAAGTTGTGCTCCTGAATATTTTTGCATTTTTTATATTAAAATTATTGGTTATTCTGAAATTTAGTTAACTTATTGTTAATATACAGTGCAGAAATTATTATGAAACATGAAGAAAGCATTAGAACCAATGCACTCTGTAAAGAATATGGCATGTCATCAGCGACTGCCTCTACAATCAGCTGTTTGATATGTAAACAAAGCTGCTGGTAATATAACATACACACTTCAAAGTAAGTTATAATACAGTATTCTATTGTTTTTTATTTATCATTGTACAGTATACAGTACAGTACAGTACTGTATTTAGTTTATATTTAATGTTTTCTTAATTCTCTTACAGTAGAATGTTGATTTAAAGCGATTCAATTTAAGATTATTGATTTAGAACAACACCCATAATTAAGGACAATGTTTTAATTTAAAGCGAATCTTTTTTATTTTACGCAAGTCAATCTGGTGCATCATATTTTAAAAATCGCGCCTAATGTTTCTCTGGGCACGCTACACTGTCCTAAGGGCAAAGCTGTACTGTACATGTACTCAAAATAATGTACTAAATGATTACTAAAATTTTTGTTTAGTGCAAACTATAGCATGATTATATTCAAATTAATCACTATCTTATAAGAATACCAGCAATGTAAATTATATTCTCCCCGGTCACTTCTATGACATTTTATAAACAAAAAACAAAACTCAATGAAAAGGACATAAATAAACAAATAAATACTTCACTGACCTTCGGCGCCAACTGTCAAAACATTTCAGGGAGTTAAAACCTAAACGCGACAAAGAGAGGACTCAGAACACGACTAACTTAAATGTCTACTACGCAAACAGTAGAAGTATGAGAAACCAAATGGATGAAATTAGGGCTTTGGTAAGTACCGAAAAAATCGATATAATAGCATTCACCGAAACATGGATAAACTTTAACACACGTGAGTTACCTGTTGAATACCAAATTGCAGGTTACAAATTATTCCATACTGATAGGCAGATTAAAAAAGGAGGCGGAATAGCAATCTATGTCAGGGATAATCTGAAGTGTGAAATAAATAAGGAAATAAAAACTGAACTGACTGCAGAAACAATTTGGATAGAATTAATCGATGGTGGGGAAAAATTAATCACAGGAGTAATATATAGACCTCCTAATCTTGATAGAGTTAATGAGCGACTTATTTGGGATGAAATGAGCAGGGCTTCCATACATAGCAAAGTCTGTATAGTAGGCGACTTTAACTTTAACCAAATAGATTGGATTGACCTTATGGGTAACTCAGAATCAGAGGATTTTCTTGAAACAATCCAGGACTGTTTTCTAAGCCAACATATAACCGAACCCACCCGGGAAAATAATATACTCGATTTAGTTCTATCAAACAGAGAAAACCTTATTAGTAACGTCGAGGTAGGGAACGAACTTGCTAACAGCGATCACAAAGAAATAAGATTCCAATTAGAATTTTAGGGCAGCTGCAAGGAAAATTCCACTAAAGTCCCAGATTTCAGAAGGGCAAACTTTGACAGTTTGAAGAGGCAGCTGAGAGAAGAGGTATCATGCTTGGAGGTAAATTACATGACCTCACATGAGGTGACCCCACACAATGTACTCACAGAGGGCGACCTCACTTTACCAGGAGACCTGATGGTTGACGATGACCTGATCACAAAATCTGAGGTTGCCGAGTTCCACAACAATTTAAATAATGAGTTACTTAATGCACAAAGGCAGAACATACCATACCGAAAACTCAGATCAAACAACAATGACCCTAAATGGATAAATAATTATTTAAAAAATAATATTGGACAAAGGCAGCAAGGGAGGCAAAATCAAACCCCAAGGGAATCTATCAAATGTATCAAACTAAAACACGGAAAAAGATTGGACCAATACAGTCGGATACCGGCGAGCTAACTGATAACGACAGAGAAATGAGCAATAATCTGAATAAATATTTTTTAACAGATTTCACCACTGAAATTTTAAACATGATACCCGAGCTACTGACTCTATATAGTCCAGAGATAGTGAAGAAAATAAATTAAGTGAGATAGTAGTGACTAGTAAAGATGTTAGTAAGCAAATACACAACTAAAGCCTAATAAGTCACCAGGTCCCGATGAGATATTTGCCAGAGTATTAAAGGAATGTAAGGAAAAGCTTAGTATGCCCTTAGCAAAGTTGTTTAACATGTCCTTAAAAATGGGTGCAGTACCAGAATCCTGGAGGATAGCAAATGTAATGCCAATTTTCAAGAAGGGAGATAGATCACTATCCTCGAACTACTGTCCAATTAGTCTTACATCAGTTGTAGGCAAATTACTGGAAGCAATCATTCTTTTCATCTGTTTTCGAATCAGTGGACGAGCAGCACAATTATGATGTGGTATATCTCGACTTTAGCAAAGCCTTCGACAGAGTCCCTCACGAAAGACTAATAAGAAAAGTGGAGGCTCATGGCATTAATGGAGATATTCTAAAATGGATGAGGGCGTGGTTACAGGACAGGAAACAGCGAGTGAGCATTAAGAGCACTAAATCCCATTGGAGCAACGTCACTAGTGCAGCTACCCAAGGCTCAGTACTTGGACCATTATTACTTATTATATACATAAACGACATAGATATTGGCGTAGACTGAAACATAAGTAAATTTGCTGATGACACTAAAATAGGACATGTAATTAAATCTGACGAGGACTCCGCAAAACTACAGAAAAATCTAAAAAAAAATTTTTAATGGTCTGAAAAATGACATGAAATTCAATGTGGACAAATGTAAAGTACTCAGTATAGGAGATGTAAACAGGGAAATCAGATACCAGATGAACAAGAATGTTATTGAGAAATCCGACAGCGAGAAAGATTCAGGAGTAATGATAAGTAGGAATCTTAAGCCAAGTAAACAATGTATATTTGCTCAAAACAAAGCTAATAAAGTACTTGAGTTCATACAAAGGAGTGTTAGTTACAAGACTAGCGAGGTCATCCTAAAACTATACTGTATTTTGCGCTTGTGAGACCTCACCTGGATGACGCAGTTCAATTCTGGTCACTGCAATGCAGAATGGATATAGAATCCTTGAAAAGAATTCAGAGGAGAATGACAAGACTAATCCCAGGCATTAGGAACCTTGAGTACAGAGACAGGTTAAAGCATCTTAATTTGCACTCCCTCGAGAGACGTAGAGTGAGGGGTGATATGATAAAGGTGTATAAATGGAAGTCAGGGCTAAACAAAGGGGACATTACAAAGGTACTCAAACTATCCGACCAGGAGCGAACTCGTAACAATGGTTTTAAATTAGACAAATTTAGATTTAGGCGTGAAATAGGTAAACATTGGTTTGGAAATAGAGTAGTGGACGAGTGGAACAGGTTGCCAAATATCATCATTAACTCGAATATGCTGGATAGCTTCAAACATAGGTTGGATGGATATATGAGCAATAGGGGTTGGGTGTAAATGGGACTGCCCAGTATGGGCCAATAGGCCCGCTGCAGTTTCCTCCATTCTTATGACTGTCACCTCCCCTTCTTCCCTTCCTTCCAGCAAAGGTTTGGTGGTTATACAGTAGGCTTTAAGTTTTTATCTTATATAATATCCCAGACTAAAGTTAGGAGAATATAATTTGCATTGCTGGACTCCTTGCAAGAGAGCGAATAATTTCACTAAAAACGTCATATATTTTGCACAAAACATAAAAATTTTAGCCATTTGTAATTAGAGCTAAAATTTGTATGTCTAATGCGAACTATAGCATGTTTATATTCAAATTAATCACTATCTTATAAGAATTCCAGCAATGTAAATTATATTCTCCCGGTCACTTCTGTGACAAAAAACAAAAACTCAATCTAAAGGACATAAATAAACAAATAAATACTTCCCTAGACCTTCGGCCCCAACTGTCAAACGTGTCACTGTCGCCTCCCCCCCCCCAATCTTCCCAGACAGGGTTGGGTAGTTATAGGCTTACAGTTTTTATCTTATATAATATCACAGACTAAAGTTAGGAGAATATAATTTGTATTACTAGAATCCTTGCAAGACAGCGAATAATTTGCATATAAACGTCATATATTTTGCACGAGATAAATTTTTTTAGCCCTTTGTAATAAAATTAGTTAAAACTAAAATTTGTATGTGTAATGCAAACTATAGCATGTATATATTCAAAATAATCACTATCTTATAAGAATTCCAGCAATGTTGATTATATTCTCCAAAGGTCAGTTTAGTGACATTTTATAAGAGAAAAACTTAAGTCACTCTTAAGGACAGATAAATAAATAAGCACTAGACCTTGGCATCAACTGTCAAGCATATCACCTCACCTCCCTCCCTCCCTTCCCCCATCTTCTCAGCCAGTAAACAGATCATTTCACATTCCTTAATTTTAGCTGTGATGATTTATGAGTTTGTTTTAACATAATACTACAAAAAACAATGTTTTGTTTATTCTAGGAGATGGGCTGAGGTGCATCTGGGTAGACTGTCAGTCTTTTTAGTATTTTGTGTTTCTCTCAAGTACCAAACTAAATTATTCCATTGAACCAACACTTTGATTTAGTGCGAATTCGGTTTAAAGCGACCTCTCTTGGAACGTATCTCGTGTTATATCGACGTTCTACTGTACCAGTAAACAGTACTTTGTATGTATACTTATTCTGTGAGTTGAAACCAATTACCCAATATCCCATTGAAATAATCGATTCAGTTAACAAAATTTTCTGTTAACAACCGACTCTGTGGAACCAATTGTGTTCATTAATCGAGGGACCACTGTATGTACATTTGTAGTTAAACTACAGATTGGTAAATCCACATATGGTGAACCAAAGGCCTACATGTTTGGGATAAGCGGGGATAGATTTATGGCTAACAAAATAAGCCCCTAGCTTACTCTACACTTCACCAACAAAGGTCTGGACAGTGCACTCATTTATTTTTGTAGCAAACAGCAAATTCATTAATGCCACAATAAGTTGCCATTGAAGCTCCACTTTCACTTCAAGCCAACCAATCCAATAATTCTACTTTTTAACTTAAGAGCCATCACTTTCTTCTGCCTCTTCAAATTAAATTTGCCATCATTGCTCTCTGTAAATTCAGAAGGCATGATTTTGGGTAAAATTCACTGAGAAATGTAATGAAATCGTGGTAGCAAATACGTGACTACTACAATGTTTTTCTGAGGTAAAGGATAAAAGGAGAGAGGATGCATTCTTCCCCAACTGCACACCTGTGTGTTATTCTGGGGATGACACGTCATAAGCAGTGTGTTGGGTATATGAATAAATGAGTAAAGCACAGAAGAAGAATGCCATAAACATAAAAGGCATAACACTGTGGATGGTGAATAAATGTACAGAGATACAACAAATGCAGCGGCATACTGCAGGATGATGCTGACTTTAGGTGTTCTGTATGTGTAGGTAATAATGTGACCATAGCAAGGTCCTTACCTTTATGTGAAAGGAAATATGTATGTAACCGGAGTGAAAACTGTGATATTGCATCCTAGCGGCTTCTAGTGAGTTGCGCCAAATGCGCCATTTACCAAAAGTAGTAAATGCATGAATAATTATTGCCTGATTAAATAAATAGCCCTATACCTTGATTATCTTTATATATATTTACTTGTACTATAATAATAAAATACCAATATTGTTTTCAAGTAGCTTTTGAAATTAATATTGGTCAAATTAAACCAATGATTGGAGATAACTTATGGCACATGCTATTTACATGGCCCCTTGTGTTGTGTGTTTATACAGTGGCGCACCCAGGGGGGTTTCCTGGTTGCCCGGAAACCCCCCCCTCCAGGTACTGCATGGTGTGGCCAACCCATACCTGACCTGGCGACACCTTAGTAACACGAAGGTTGGGTCAGCTTACCTGACCTCAACCCACGCCACGGTAACTTCCACCCACCACCTCTGCCATTCCCATGCACCTGAATGCACTTAATATACAGCACTGCCAGACAGTGTGAAATATTGAGATTTAATGTGATTTTTTTCATTTTCTCATCTACATTGTACATTTTCTATAGATTTTACATATTTATAAATTATTTTTCCATCCACTTTCACATACAGTGGTCCCTCGGTTAACGAGCACAATCCGTTCCAGCAGGTTGCTCGTTAACCGAAACCATTGTTTCAATGGGTTTTTGGGTAATTGGTTCCAGCTCACCGAAAATTGCCTAAATTCAACAAAAAAGGTAGAAAAGTAAACTTACTTTGAGGTATGTATGTAGAAGGCTCCTGGATGATGATGATGGGAATTAGAATGGGGGTGGAGGAGAAGGGAGAAGAGAAGGCATTGGGGTGGAAGAGAAGTCACCCCATGGCACCATTTCACCCATAAAATTTTAGTTCTCTTGGTGTAATTCAAGATTATTTTCTTTAAATCAACACTGCACTGCATTATATATTGTCAATATGTAATTAAATTTCAAAATGACCAATAATTTGCTTGCAAACACAGAAAAAAGCGTTTAGTTGAAGAGAGTCTCAAGCAAGATGTTACCTCCACTGGCGCCTGTTTGGTGTGTTGCCAGGCTGGATGGCGCGCATGAAACTAGTTTCTTTACCTTCAACTATGTTCAATAATTGTTAAAATGACTAAAAAATTTAATATTAAATTTTTAAAATTATTGAATAGTATAAACTTCTTGATATTTACTAAAATAGTAAGGAATTTAAGCCCTAAAACCGATTACTGTATTGGCGGACTAATACTACAGCTGGTGAACCGCCAAATGCAAGCGAAAACATGTTGAGGTCGGCTCGTACAAAACTTGTTAATCGAGGGATTGCTCGTTAACCGAAGTTAAGAATCTTATGGAAGGTAAATCGTTAACCGAAATCTCGTTAACCGAGGGATCACTGTATTTGATGATTTCGCAAGTGTGCTTCAAATAACTCAATCGTACAATAATACGGCGTTGGAAATCGAGCATGCTGGGTAAGGGAACATGTTCCCACTTCTCTCCTCCTCACTTCACAAGTAGTTTTTGGTGTAGTTACATCTACTTTGGATGCCACAGCCTTCAACAACGCTATGTCTACCAGTCAGCAAACAACTATCAATAGTTTTTTCTCGAAAAGGTAAGTTGTCATATTAGTCTTGTGCTGGTATATTATTACTGTTATAGTTAGCTATAATACAATTGCTCGAAAATTTATATAATCCTATGAGAATTGCATTATGCTCATATATCTTCATATATTATTATATTACCATCTTCAATCTCAGATTATTTCCTAAGATTCAGTGCAAATGGTGTCAAATATTGGTCAGATTTCAAAAAAATTTCTGGGGCTTACAGTGCCCTCCCCGGACCCCCCAGCTGAAAGGGCTCGCAATGCTCGCCAGACTTCTCAGTAATTTGGAACCCCCCCCCCCTACTCAATTTTTGGGTGCACCCCTGTTATAGGTATGTAATTATTATTTTACCCCAAATTCACAGTACAAAATGTCTTATAAGCAACCATTAAATACTCCTGGCTTTAGTTCTTCCTAGAGTAAGAGATACACTGACTACTGGTAAGTGAAATGTACTGTATACTGTATATTGTTAGTTCATCCTGTGTATGGTTTGAAAAAAGTAGAAAGGGAGACTTCTTGATATTCATGCCTAAAACTGTCTTCATATATTAAGGTTGTTTCGTGATTTGAGGGTCTATAGTACAGTACCTGTATTACATTTACCAAGTAATTTTTATCAACCCTTAAGTTTTCTGTATACATAATACTGTACTGTTTGAGGACATCAGAGTGAGAGTGTTATGATTACAAGTGCCTAACTATGGCTCAGTGTGGCCTGGGATGTGTGAAGTTTACATATTTTTCATTGATTACTTTAGTATTTAAGATACATTTATTAACTATCGCTGTCACATTACTTTTTTATTTATTAATTTTATTCAATATCATGCATGTCAAATTTGAATACAAAGAAATCCACAATTTTATGGGGCATTAGGTCTAAGTGCAGCTTACACTAGTGTACCTTATAAGCTTTGATTGAGTGGGAATTATTATTGTTAGCATGGTCCTGGCCCCAAAGTTGTAAGATAGGAGAGGGTCCACCTGTATTTACTTATGAACCACAATAGTACAGTATTTACATATTGAAAGAATGCTAAGTGAAAGATAGGTAGAATATGTGCAATTACTAAGATGTGAGAGCTAGAGGGGAGAGCAAAAGACCAAGGAGGAGGCAGAAGGATGTGATAAAGGATACACTGTACTGTACAAAGAGTGATTGTGATGGACATCCAGGAAGTAATGATGTGGGTGAATGATCAGAGACCATGACATTGACTGATTTGAGGTGATGGACATGCTGTTGGTGAGTGAGGCTTGGCTATGTAAGTAACAGAGGTAAACTAGCTTGACACTTGGAGCCTTTTTTGGATTTTATTTTTATAATCTTTTTATGGGATTTAGCCCACACGGGCACAGGTCGAACGACCAACAACGGGGCCTGGGGGGCAAAAAAATAAGAACAGAAAGAAATTAAAAAAGAAAAGAAAAAGGTTATACTGTGTTAATCTACACCACGAAGATGCCGGAAAACCAGCCTTTTAAAGTGAGACAGATTGTATAAGTATGGAAACACAGAAGACGGCAGAGCATTCCACAGTTTGGCTGTGTGAGGAAATTAGGATGTACTATAACGGGTTATTCCAGTGTGACCGACATCCACAGAGAAACGGTGGGCACCGCGGGCAAGACATGTGTTACGAGCCCGTTAAAGTACCTGTAAAAGAGAGAGAGTGAAGCAACATTGCGGCGAAGAGAAAGAGAAGAGAGATTGCCAACTAAAGGAGGAGAGTTAATAAGACGAAATGCCTTTGATTCCAGATATGAGAGCAGTACTTCAAGTTAGGACGAGTGAATCCCTTATATACTTAAAGCAACTGCTCAGGAGTGAAGTAGCTACGGCATCTGTACAGCATTCCCAGCTTTTGGGAGGCAGCTTTAGCTATGTTAAGGATGTGTGATATCCAGGACATATTGGAGGAAATGGTGAGGCCTAGCATATTTATTTCAGAATTTGGCAGAATGATAGCGTCTTGAAATGTAATTGGTGGGAGATCATCTAATTGGGAAAGTGTAATTGGTAAATACTGAGTTTTATTACTATTGAATTTAACCAAGTTTGTACCTCCCCATTCAGTGATGCTGCACAGATCCACACTGTTAAAAGTAATGATATCAGCTCTAGAAACAGATCTAGTTTGAGAGTTAGGAGGAAGGGGAAAATGTGAAGAAGAGTTAAGAGTAGAATCATCAGCGTAAGAATGGACAGAATTAGTTGTAGTGTGAAGTAAATCATTGATAAAAAGAAGGAAGAGAGTAGGTGAAAGAACAGAACCCTGTGGGACACCACTACTGGTAGAGAAAGAGCGAGAGATCGATCCCTCGACAACAACTGCCATGGATCGGTTCTCAAGGAAGCTAGAGATTAGAAAACAAAGTGGGGGAGAGAAACCAAAAGAGGGAAATTTAGAAAGCAAAGACTTAAGCCATACCCTGTCAAATGGGGCAATGGGGCAATAGTTAGAGGGATTAGAATGGTCACCCTTCTTCGGGATGGGCTGAACCAAGGCATGCTTCCAAGAAGAAAGAAAAGTTTGGGTTTTGAGGCAGAGGCAAAAGAGGCAAGCAAGCACAGGGGCCAGAGCTTCAGCACACTCCCTCAGAACACGAGGGAGTATTCCGTTCGGTCCATGCGCCTTACTCACATCCAACCTGGATAACACACCGGCAAATCTAAGGAGTGGTATTGAATTTGGATAAACAACATCTGGAATTTTTTTCTTTCACTAACAGGGGATAATGTAGATGAGCCTGGCATGCTGGTAATTGGCACAGTGGTGATAGGCGACTTGCTGAGGAGTGAGGACAGCAAGGGGGATGTAGGAGTGGGCTTTGTTTCTGGCTCCTGAGTTGCTCCTTCATCCTGACTCTGAAAAAAACAAATAATAAAAATGTAGTAAAAATCTAATAATAAAAAACTTATATACTTCACCTTTTATCTTCAGTCTATTCAGCCCTAAAACTGATTTATTTCAATGAACTGCACAAGACATTTTACACACACAATCACAATGATTGTGTGTGTAAGTACACTAGGGAGAGGAGACAGTTTCATGGCTCGATATGCCCTATCTCTCCACCTGCGAACACCAGTACAATACCAGCCAGCCTTACAAACCCTTGTGGTAGAGAATATTGAATATTTGAGCTAAGAGAATGTCTGTATTTGCTCTTGATTTTGGCTATAGAGTTAATGGGTTAAATAAATATCTCATGGAAATAAAATTATCAGAATTTGGATAAACAACATCTGGAATTTTTTTCTTTCACTAACAGGGGATAATGTAGATGAGCCTGGCATGCTGAAATGATGCTTTGATGGTGATAAGCGACTTGCTGAGGAGTGAGACAGCAAGGGGATGTAGGAGTGGGCTTTTGTTTCTGGCTCCTGGTTGCTCCTTCATCCTGACTCTGAAAAAAACAAAATAATAAAAAATGTAGTAAAAATCTAATAATAAACATAATACTTCACCTTTTATCTTTAGTTCATTCAGCCCCAAGCTAGTTTATTTCAATGAACTGCAGACATTTACACACAATCGCAATGATTGTGTGTGTAATACCTAGTACCAGGTGGACATCAAAAATCCGACAATCGATAAACGGAACCTTCAGTTTCCGGCATAGTTCCGGAGGCGCATTTTTCAAATTTCACTGTGGCGCTTCATTGTTCTGGACCATGATGACGGGTTAAGACTTTTCGTGGAAACTGCAGCACCTCCAAGATATGGGGCCCCATTTGACAGCATATTCACTGTAGCACAAGCTAATACCTAATTATAAAATGTGATGTCAAGAAAATAAAAGATTCAGTGATGTTGCCGCCAGATTGAGTAAAAGAAATGGGTTAGATCAGCTGTTCTTGTACAGTACAGAAATAGTTTTGTTTACAGAAGCACAGCTAGCTGGTGGACACTAATAGGATTAAGTAATAAATAAATGGAAAAATTACCTCAGTATCAATTTAATAATAACCTGTGAAAAAGGGAAAAGAAAGGATTCTTGTTTTATTTTAGGCAGGCCCCCAATATCTTGTAGGCTCCTGGCGCGTTTTGTTTGATAAACAGCACTCCAGAATCAGCTGTTGGGTCTTACTTGCACCTGCTTAACAAGCATTCATGCTCATTCCTTCTGATTTATCATTTAATTGCTGCTGTATAGCCCCATCATGGATTCAGCAAAAGCGGTGGCGTAAAGCGTAAAACATGCGTGCGTTGTGATCACAGAGAAAAGTGGAAGTGCTCAAAAAACTTGATAAGCGGCATTATCTGAAATGAACCATTTGTGAAACATACATTATTGGCTCTTCAACAGTGTATGATATTAAAAAACAGAAAGAAAAACTGTTAAAGTTCTTTTCTGACAGTGGATCAAAAAGGAAAATGTTTGTAAGGAAGTCAGTAACCGGAGGAAAAAGTGCGGAACTAGACCAAGTTCTCAACTGGTTTTAAACCGTTGTAAGTGAAGGTGTAGGAAATTTCTGGTGATTTATTAAAGGAACAAAGCAAAGTGTTTCATGAAGAGCTGGGATTGCAACACAGTGTGACTATACAAAAGGTTGGCGACAGCGTTTCAGAAATCGCGACATGGCTTACAGTTCGTGCAGTATGTGAAAAACGTTTCCAAGCAGACAAGGATGCAGCTAGTGCCTGTAATGGATGAATTTGCAAAAGTTAGTTAGTGATGAACATTTAGAGTCCTGAACAAGTGTACAATGCTGGCCAAGCTGCTGCCTTATTTTTTGGAGATATGCGCCAAAAGAACTCTGACAACTGATGCAGAGAGATAAGCCATCGGGGTTTAAAGCAGAAGGATCGGCGTCCGCGATGATAATGCTGCTCTAATGCTCGCGGTACCCATATAGATGTAAGTTGCTTGTTATTGGAAAAAGTTTATATCCGAGGGTCTTTAAAAAAGGGTATGACAAGTTTCTGTCAATACCGTGCCAACAAGAAGGGTTGAGCTACCACTGATATTACATTGGATTGGTTTCATAAATGTTTGTTCCTGAGGCCAGGGCTCACTGTAGCTCAGTTGGACTAGACCCTAAATGCAAGATACTTCTTATTTTTAGACAATTGTTGGCACATCCAAAAGCGATCTTCTAATGAAAAGATAATGTTTTGTTACCTACCTCACCCAACTGCACATCACTAATTCAACCACAGGACAATGGTATCATACGTTCTATGAAGTGTAAGTATCGATCCCTGTTAATAGGCGCCTAGTGAGTTCAGTTAATTGTTTTAGTACGAGATTCATAAAGAGTTAAACGTGGGATGCAGTGTGCTGTGTTGCCAATGCTTGGGCGTCTATTAAAAGCATCAACACAAAAAATGGATGGCATAAATTGTGGCCAAGTTTAATGTTTACTTCTCATTCTTGAAGACACAGAAAATGATTTTTGCAGGATTTAGGGTTTAAAGAAGAGCAACATACATGAACTTCTTGTATGTTAAAAGATGTAACTAATGCTGATGCCAAGGGCTTTCATCAAGGATAAATGAATGTTTTAACAGAATGGTTTGATGTTGATGATAATGTCCCTTCTGATTCATCATTACACTGATTCTGAAATTGTAGATATGGTTAAAAGTCAGGAAGAAATACCTGTGAGTAGTTATGAAAGATAAGCAGTAGAAGAAAATGAGGAAGATGTAGAGAGAATCTCTATTGACAGGTTAGTGCGTTGTAGCCTGAACTGCTGGCTGGACTAAGAGCAATGTGAAGTTTGTAAGTGAACAAGAAATCATAGTGTTTTCTTTGCTCTAAGATAAACTTATTGAGAAAAGGAGCCCAAGTCTTGTGAAGCAACAGACATTGCCGATATATTCGAAAATAGCTAGGAAGCAGGAAGAAGCAACAGCGGTGTCCACATGATAATCCACTGCCATCAACTTCAGACAAGTTAAGGCTGTTCCTGTTAGCACTGAGGATGTTGTCACTGTCAGTGATACAGATGATAATCTGACTGACCCATCTGCTGTTTAGCCTGATAAAGCTTATTATAATTTCATTTGATTTTTCATTTAGTGTTTAATTTTCTATTTTTTTACAAGGACTGTACAGGTAGTAATTTTCTGTTAAATATACTGTATGCAACACTATAATATAATTTCATTTGGTTTTGTTGGGTGTTTTAATTTCTTTGTTTAAAGGACTATGCAGGTAGTCATTTTCTGTTGAGCTTACAGCAATGCCAGCATCGGATTTTCCCGGATTTTCGAAAATCCGCACTTTCAGGTCCCGAGGTTGCTGGATTTTATAGTCCACCTGTACTACATGTTTACTATAACACTAGTACTACATGTTCACTATAACACTAGTACTACACGATCACTACAACACTAGTACTGCATGTTTACTATAACACTAGTACTACATGTTCACTATAACACTAGTACTACATGTTCACTATAACACTAGTACTACACGATCACTACAACACTAGTACTACATGTTTACTATAACACTAGTACTACATGTTCAATACATCACTAGTACTACATGTTTACTACAACACTAGTACTACATGTTCAATACATCACTAGTACTACATGTTTACTACAACACTACTACTACATGTTCACTAAAACACTAGTACTACATGTTCAATACATCACTAGTACTACATGTTTACTACAACACTAGTACTACATGTTCACTATAACACTAGTACTATAAGTTCAATACAACACTAGTACTACATGTTCACTACAACACTAGTACTACATGTTCAATACATCACTAGTACTACATGTTCACTACAACACTAGTACTACATGTTCACTACAACACTAGTACTATATGCTCACTACAACACTAGTACTACATGTTCACTACAACACTAGTACCACATGTTTACTACAACACTAGTAATACATGTTCACTACAACACTAGGACTACATGTTCACTAGAACACTAGTACTACACGATCACTACAACACTAGTACTACATGTTCACTACATCACTAGTACAACATGTTCGCTATAACACTAGTACTACATGTTCACTACAACACTAGTACCACATGTTCACTACAACACTAGTATTACACGATCACTACAACACTAGTACTACATGTTCACTACATCGCTAGTACTACATGTTCACTATAACACTAGTACTACATGTTTACTACAACACCAGTACTACATGTTCACTACAACACTAGTACCACATGTTTACTACAACACTAGTACTACATGTTCACTATAACACTAGTACTACATGTTCACTACAACACTAGTACTACATGTTCACTACAACACTAGTACTACATGTTCACTACAACACTAGTACTACACGATCACTACAACACTAGTACTACATGTTCACTACAACAATAGTACTACATGTTCACTACAACACTAGTACTACACGATCACTACAACACTAGTACTACATGTTCACTATAACACTAGTACTACATGTTCACTACAACACTAGTACTACACGATCACTACAACACTAGTACTACATGTTCACTGTAACACTAGTACTACATGTTCACTATAACACTAGTACTACATGTTCACTATAACACTAGTACTACATGTTTACTACAACACTAGTACTACATGTTCACTATAACATTAGTACTACATGTTCACTATAACATTAGTACTACATGTTCACTATAACACTAGTACTACATGTTCACTACAACACTAGTACTACATGTTCACTATAACACTAGTACTACATGTTTACTACAACACTAGTACTACATGTTCACTATAACATTAGTACTACATGTTCACTATAACACTAGTACTACATATTTACTACAACACTAGTACTACATGTTCACTACAACACTAGTACTACATGTTAAGACTGGGAGGATGGGACTAACTAATCCAGAGGAGATTGCTGACACTGAACATCAAAATTCACTTGATCTCACGGCAGCCCTCACGACCACATAATAGCCCAGAATGCAACAGGGGAAGTGGATACCAGCTAAGTAAATAAGATCCGTGAGGTCCATTACAACAGATCGGCAGCACTGACAAATGACATGTTGCAGCAACTATTGCTGCAGGTTCCAGAAATTGACAAAAAGAAGTAGAAAAAGAGGAGGTGGGCGCCGAACTGGTTAACTACGCTAATGATAAGCGCAAATGGTTTCAGCCTTAACAAACAAGAATTTACAGATGCCATTGCTCTAAGGTACGGTTGGCCAGAGATGGTTTGCCCTCCCAATGCATGTGTGGCTTTTCCTATGATGGCGATCACGCCATGGTCTGCAAGAAGGGGGCTTATATGCATGAGGCATGACGAGGGATCTCACAGCAAATATGTTGAAGGAAATTCTGCCGACTATGGTAGAACCGACCTCCTTCCATTGGATGGCGAGATCTTCCAACACAGGACTTCAAACACATCTAATGAAGCCCGAGGGACGTCAGTGCTCGGTGATTCTGGATGCGACAGCAGCTTTACATCAGGATTTTGATCCCATGGCGATGTCACCGTGAATCTAGCTCTCAATGCTGCATATAGGGAGGAACGAGAACGACAAGAGAAGGGCATATGGGGAGAGAATTTAAAACATTGATCAAGGCAGCTTCACTCCTAGTGTTCACAACCCTGGTGGATGGGACCGCGCAAGATGTTTCCCGCCCAGACTCTGAGTTGATCTCCGAACAGAAGCAGCAGCCCAGAAGTTATGTTACAGCGTGATGAGATGTCGATTGTCCTTCTCTTCGGTCGGGCTTTGCCTGCCTCAGAACGAGCGTTCTAACTCCGACTAACTGCTGCAGATATTGACTATGAGGCTACTGTCACTGAATGCCGATAGATCTGTTGCTCAACTAATTTAACACAGATAGGATAGCTACTTATGTAATAGGATATTTAATATTAAGGTAATTAAATGGTGGCTATTGTGGCTATTGGGGAGCTGGAAGTGAAAAAAAAAAAAAAGTATTATAGTGAACATGTAGGTACTAGTGTTATAGTGAACATGTAGTACTAGTATTATAGTGAACATGTAATACTGGTGTTATTGTGAACATGTAGTGCTAGTATTCTAGTGAACATGTAATACTAGTATAGTGAACATGTAGTACTAGTGTTATAGTTAACATGTAGTACTAGTGTTATAGTTAACGCAGTACTAGTGTTATAGCTAACATGTGGCCGTGGTTCAATCCTGGAGGTTGAGGTGTTGATTATATATATATATATATATATATATATATATATATATATATATATATATATATATATATATATATATATATATATATATATATATATATATATATATATATATATATATATATATATATATATATATATATATATATATATATATATATATATATATATATATATATATTTTTTATATATATATATATATATATATATATATATATATATATATATATATATACAGTCAATCCTCACATTACGCTGGTCCCGCATTCCGCTTTCACTGTTAACGGTGCCTTGCCAGAACCTAACATGTTCACATTCCGCGTCGTGAACCCCATTAGCTGGAGAGCGGCTGGGCGCGCCATTTTTTGATCCAAACCTCCCGCCATCCGCCATGTTGTGTAAGAGGCGCAAAATGGTGCATAAGGTCGCCTAGTCATCAAACATACATCGAAGTTCTTAACGCACACAACCGCCCAAGTCAGTGATAGTGATAATTATAGTGGAGGATATGGACTTATATGGACTTTGAGGGGTTTACCAAAGAGGCCCTCGTGCTCTGTGGTGATAGTGATACAATTGATAGCAGTGATACAGGTGAGGCCAATAATCTGCCTCTTGCCCGGAACCAACCGCCCATCCCTGTGGCCAGCCATCTTTTCTACTATAATGTAAGTGTTAAAAACCTAATATTATTGATATTTCTCTAATTATTAATTGTGTGTGCATGCCATCATAAAGTTAAGATAATATTTTTACTACAACATAGTTGTGTGTCGTCCAAAAGTGGAGTTTGGGGATCGGCCTGGACTCTATTTCAATTAATCCCATATGTTATGTTATTCACTTTACGCTGCTTCTCACTTTCCGCGGTACCCTCCGGTTACATTAACCGTAAAGTGAGGGTTAACTGTATATATATATATTTGCAAGTAAATCACTGTAGGTGCGCGAATTATCTTCAGGGTGAGTACAGACTAGTCTGTACTCGTTCTGAAGATGTGAATTACATCAAAGCGGACTTCGGTTTTCTTTCTTTCCTTGTGGTTATCAGCATATATATATATATACAGTTTACTCCGCCTAACGCTGTTTCACTTAACGATTTTCGCATATACGCCGTGCCTTGCCAAAGCTGAACTTTCACTTAACATGATTTTTTCCACATATACGTGAGTGTCCCGAGACGCTATTTTAGATTTGCCCCCAATTCGCCATTCTCTGCCTGACTGCCTGTTTTAGCTCATAAAAATTCATACAAATTACTAGGCATATAATTTACATTGCTGGAATTTTATAATTTGGTGATCATTTTGAATATAAACATCATATATTTTGCTTTTAAACTTACAATTTTTAGATAAAAATTTTTCTCTCTAGGTAACTATGGTATCTTTTGTGCAAAAATATATGACATTTATATTCAAAATATTCTCTGGTCTTACATGAATCCAGCAATTTATATTATCCTAACTTTAGTTTGAGGTATTATTTATTAAAATTTAGTGGTTATCCCACACATCTCCTTGGGACGGTTGGTGGGGGTGGTGGGGGAGGAGGACCAACCGACCATCTGTTACCCTGTGAAGAATTATTATTTTTTTTATTAACTGGAAGATATTTGTTTTAGCTCATAAAATTATACAAATTGGCTCAGAAATTATAATTTACATTGCTGGAATTTATAATTTGGTGATCATTTTGAATATAAAACATCATAGATTTTGATTTTAAACTTACAATTTTTAGATAAAAAATTTTTTCTAGGTAACTATATCTTTGTGCAAAATATATGACATTTATATTCAAAATATTCCTGGTCTTACAAGGAATCCAGCAATGTCAATTATATTTCAACTTTAATCTGAGGTATTATTTTAATACTAAATGTTAAAAACTCTGAAGGGAGGATTGTGTGGGGGAGGCTGGGGACTGACCGCATGTTGAAGAGGGGAGGCAAGGGGGGTACTTTGATTGACAGATAGCAGTCGTGAAGATTATTATTTTTTATTAACTGAAGATATTTGTTTTAGCTCATAAAATTCATACAAATTACCCGGTCAGAATATAATTTACATTGCTGGAATTTTATAATTTGGGTGATCATTTTGAATATAAACATCATATATTTTGCTTAAACTTACAATTTTGATAAAAATTTTTTCTCTAGGGTAACTATAAATATCTTTGTGCAAAATATATGACATTTATATTCAAAATATTCCTGGTCTTACAAGGAATCCAGCAATGTCAATTATATTTTCCCTAACTTTAGTTTGAGGTTATCCCACACATCTCCTTGGGACGTTGGGGGTGGGGGAGGAGACCCAATGACCATCTGTTAGCCGGTGTGTAGTGTGGAGAGGGGGAGGGAGTGAGTCTGGATTATTTGAATGGACATTAACTTGGCGACTGTATTTTATTTCTCTAAGTATTAATTGTGTGTATGTACCATCATAAAATTAAGATGTTATTTTTACTACAACATAGGTATGTGCTCAAAAGTGGAGTTTGGGGGTCGGGCCGGTTTCTTTGGAATTAATCCCATATGTTCTGTTGTTCACTTAATGCTGACCCCTCTGTTCAATTGACCGCTATGGGTTATTATATATATATATATATATATATATATATATATATATATATATATATATATATATATATATATATATATATATATATATATATATATATATATATATATATTTTTTTTATATATATATATATATATATATATATATATATATATATATATATATATATATATATATATATATATATATATATATATATATATATATATATATATATATATATACACACACAGTATTACCTACTAACGGGTTTCACTTAGCTGCTTATCATATACGCTGTGTTCGCCAGAGCTGGAACTTTTTACTTAACACGGATTTTTTCATCATACGGTGAGTGTCCTGCTCGAGACGCTTATTTTAGATTTGCCTCATTCGCCACCCTGCCTGACTGCCTGTTTTAGCTCAGAAAATTCATATACAAATGTCTGCCAGAATATAATTTGCATTGCTGGAATTTATATTTGTGATCATTTTGAATATAAACATCATATATTTTGCATTAGACATAGCCAACAAATTTTAGATAAAATTTTTAATCTGAGTAAGTATGTTATTCGTGCAAAATATATGTGACATTTATATTCAAAATATTCCTGGTCTTACAAGGAATCCAGCAATGTTTAATTGTATTATCCTAACTTTAATCTGAGGTATTATTTATCACATCTCCTTGGGACGAGTTATGGGGGGTGGGGAGGGAGGTAACTGACCGACCATCTGTTACTCCCAGGAGGATTTTTTTTTTTTTTTATTAACTGAAGATATTTGTTTTAGTCATAAAATTCATACAAATTACCGGTCAGAATATAATTTACATTGCTGGAATTCTTATAATTTGATGATCATTTTGAATATAAACATCATATATTTTATTAGTCATAAAATTTTAGATAAAATTTTTTATCTGGGTAAGTATGTTATCTTTTGTGCAAAATATATGGCGTTTGTATTCATATTCTTGTCTTGAATCCTTAATGTCAGTTATATTATCTAACTTTTAGTTTGGTATTATTTAATACAAATATTAAAATTTATTTTTCTTACATCTCTTGAAGGGACGGTGTGGTGGGAGGTGGGAGGTTGGGACTGACCAGCGCGGTTGGAAGAGGGAGGCAAGGTCAAGTGCACTTTGATTGACAGATGGTGTCCTGAAGATTATTTTTTTTTTATTAGTCCATTCAAATAATGGACTCAACTCTCCCCTTCTCACACTACACTGCTGGCTCTTCCTCTCTGTGAAATTCTTGGGGAAAACCACGGTCCCTCCCCCACCCCCCACCAACTGTCCTGTATGAGATGTGTGGATAACCACTAAATTTATTAATAATACTAAACTAAGTTAGGTAATTATGTATTGCTGGATTCTTTGTATATTAGAATATTTTGGATATAAATGTCATATTTTGTACAAAAGATAAATAGTTATCTGGATGTTTTTTTATCTAAAATTTGTATGTTTAATGCAAAATATATGATGTTTATTTCAAAATGATCAAATTATAAGAATTCCAGCAATGTAAATTGTATTCTGGCCGGTAATTTGATGTAATTTTATGAGCTAAAACAGGCAGTCAGGTGGTGTGGGGGTGGGCAAATCTAAAAATAGTGTCGGTCGTGTGACACTCACAGATATGTGGAAAATCCGTGCTAGTGAAAGTTCATTTGGCAGGCAATCGCGTATATGATAAAACGCTGTTAAGAAAACCGCGTTAGGCGGGTAATACTGTATATATATATATATAAAATCAACGACCTCACCAGCCAGGAATCTAACCTCGACCTACTGGGTGGGACTAGGAACGCTAACACCAACCCACAAGGACACTAAAAGCAGTCCTAGACTTGCTATATTTCACACAAAGCCTGTTCATCGAAGCTAATGGCGCCGTAAACCCCTAGCTGGGAACCGCCTGTGCCTCGTATGTGGTGTCAGTAGAATTTTACTAAACTAGTTGGTCGAGGGAGCTCGATTCTGGTTGGTGAGGTCGTTGATTATATGTTCAAAGTCCGCGGTTATAAGTGACTAAAAAATTATATATGTATGGGACCTCGTGTTTCATACCAGTTGATATTTATATATTTATTAGCCCAATAAAGCAAGTGGACTTCTACATACAATCAACACTGTTCCGCCAGGATTCAACCCACGCCCACTTGTTTCTCCCATGATCAGACCGAATGCTACCTACTGGACCAATGAGGATACTAAAAGCAGTCCTAGACTTGCTATATTTCACACAGTGCCTGTTCAACGAAAGCTATTCATGATTTGGCGATTTTCGGCTTATTTTGAGAACCCAAACTCCCCGGCTAATTTGGGGGGCCCCCTGTACATATAGTTATAGTTGAGCTCCATTGCATTTACTCTACATCATTTAATATTACATGTATTTATCAATTTTTACTTGTCTCTTCAGAGTTAGTAAAGGTGGCAGGGGCAGGCTCATATGAAAGGAGTTTTGGGCAATGAGACTGAGAATGAGCGAATTGAGAGTATTCCAGCCTTTAAAGGAACAGGGTAATGCCTTTGCAAGGTTGAATTCATGAAGCTGCCAGTAAGAAATATTCGAAGCTCTCGGCAGACTGGAACAGCTCATGCTAAGGTACTACAGCCTCCGTTTTTTTTTTTTTCAGTGACTTAATGAAAAAGATGCCTGTTTAACCTTCTGTTAATGACCGGAATTATATTAAATGTGCAGCATAGT
>NW_024712526.1:1737666-1800166 GCF_018991925.1 Homarus americanus
GGTAGGAAGGTGAGTTATGGGTTATGGTAGGAAGGTGGGTTATGGGTTATGGTAGGAAGATGGGTTATGGGTTATGGTAGGTGGGTGGTTATGGGTTATGGTAGGTAGCTGAGTTATGGTTATGGTAGGAAGGTTGAGTTATGGGTTATGTGGGTGGGTGGGTTATGGGTTTATGGTAGGAAGGTGAGTTATGGGTTATGGTAGGTAGGTGAGTTATGGGTTATGGTAGGAAGGTGGTTATGGGTTATAGTGGAGGTAGGTTATGGTTATGGTGGGAGATGGGTTATGGTAGGTAGGTGAGTTATGGGTTATGGTAGGTGGGTGAGTTATGGATTTATGGTAGGAAGGTTGATTATGGGTTATGGTAGGTAGGTGGGTTATGGGTTATAGTAGGTGGGTGAGTTATGGGTTATGGTAGGTAGGTGAGTTATGGGTTATGGTAGGAAGGTGGGTTATGGGTTTGGTAGGTAGGTGAGTTCGGTTATGGTGGGTAGGTGAGTTATGGGTTATGGTAGGTAGGTGAGTTATGGGTTATGGTGGAAGGTGAGTTATGGGTTATGGTAGGTAGGTGAGTTTGGGTTATGGTGGTAGGTGATTTGGTTATGGTGGGTGGTGAGTTCGGGTTATGGTGGGTAGGTGAGTTATGGTTATGGTGGGTAGGTGAGTTACGGGTTATGGTAGGTAGGTGAGTTATGGTGGATGGGTGAGTTATGGTAGTGGGTGAGTTATGGGTTATAGTTGGTAGGTGAGTTATGGGTTATTATGGTATTGGGTGGGTGAGTTATGGGTTATGGTAGTGGGTGGGTTATGGGTTGGTGGGTGAGTTATGGGTTATGGTGGGTGGGTGAGTTATGGGTTATGGTAGGTGGGTGAGTTATGGGTTATGGTAGTGAGGTGAGTTATGGGTTATGGTAGGTGGTGAGTTAAGGGTTATGGTAGGTAGGTGAGTTATGGGTTATGGTGGGAGGTGAGTTATGGGTTATGGTAGGTAGGTGAGTTATGGGTTATGGTGGGTGGGTGGGTTGTAGATTTATGGTAGGTGGGTGAGGTTATGGGTTATGGTAGGTGGGTGAGTTTGGGTTATGGTAGGTAGGTGAGTTATGGGTTATGGTAGGTGGGTGAGTTATGGGTTATGGTGGGTGGGTGAGTTATGGTTATGGTGGGTGGGTGGTTATGGGTTATGGTAGATTGGGTGAGTTATGGTTTATGGTAGGTGGGTGATTTATGGGTTATGGTAGGTAGGTGAGTTATGGGTTATGGTAGGTAGGTGAGTTACGGGTTATAGTAGGTGGGTGAGTTACGGGTTATGGTAGGTAGGTGAGTTACGGGTTATGGTAGGTGGGTGAGTTACGGGTTATGGTAGGTGGGTGAGTTACGGGTTATGGTAGGTGGGTGAGTTATGGGTTATGGTAGGTGGGTGAGTTATGGGTTATGGTAGGTAGGTGAGTTATGGGTTATGGTAGGTAGGTGAGGTTACATGGGTTATGGTGAGTAGGTGAGTTAAGAGGGTTATAGTAGGTATTGGTTGTGGGTTATGGTAGGAAGGTGGGATTACAGTTATGGTAGGAAGGTGAGTTATATGGGTTATAGTAGGTAGGTGAGTTCTGGGTTATGGTAGGTGCGTTAGATTCACGGGTTATGGTAGGTAGGTGAGTTATGGGTTATGGTAGGAAGGGTGAGATTCTACCGGGTTATGGTAGGTAGGTGAGTTATGATTTGTTAATTAGGTGAGTTATGGGTTATGGTAGGTGGGTGAGTTATGGGTTATAGGTAGGTAGGTAGGAGTTAAGGGTTATGGTAGGTAGGTGAGTTATGGGTTATGGTAGGTAGGTGAGTTATGGGTTATGGTAGGTAGGTGGGTTATGGGTTATGGTAGGTAGGTGAGTTATGGGTTATGGTAGGTAGGTGAGTTATGGGTTATGGTAGGTAGGTGAGTTATGGGTTATGGTAGGTAGGTGAGTTATGGGTTATGGTAGGTAGGTGAGTTATGGGTTATGGTAGGTGGGTGAGTTATGGGTTATGGTAGGTAGGTGAGTTATGGGTTATGGTAGGTAGGTGGGTTATGGTAGGTAGGTGAGTTATGCAATTTTTCTAGTGTTATATACTGTACAAGTATTAATTGGTGATACACATGAACCAACAAATCAACCTACCTATCAAATCAACTTAGGATGGAAGGTTGGTATTATTATTATTTTTAATTGCTAAAATTTACTGCATTGAACTATACAGTACAGAGTCAAATATGCAAAGAGTAGAAGGAACTTAGCACTTAATACAAAAGGTGAATGAATACATAAAGATTGCTCGTTTAGAACAAGCCAACTACGGTACTGTCAAAACCACCCTATTCAGCAATCAGAGACCATAGCCAAGTATGCGATCACCTTTTGATGAGGCATATTTTACCATCCTTACAACTTGCCCGACGACATGACATATAAAGCCCAACCAGTCCTGGGCACCCACAACTCTTCTACTTCTTTACCTTGTTTCATGTGGGGGTAAATAATCAGAGTTGTAGAAAGTACTGGGCTTTTTTCTTTTCTTTTTTAATGGGGATTAGCCCACCCGGGCACAGGTCACTG
Source organism: Homarus americanus (assembly GCF_018991925.1). Taxonomy (NCBI): domain Eukaryota; kingdom Metazoa; phylum Arthropoda; class Malacostraca; order Decapoda; family Nephropidae; genus Homarus; species Homarus americanus. The sequence continues at coordinate 1,740,255 of NW_024712526.1, forward strand.
ACCCACATCAGGGCCTGGGGGGCAAAATATAATAATAAGAATAATGTTTTTAAAAATTTTGATAAATAAAATAATAATGATAAAAATAACAACCATAAACAATACAAAAATAAAAAATAAATAAGAGTGAGAGACGACTTACATTATGTACTGTATGGTGTGTTGTCAACAGTAAAAGTATTGTTACTTTGGTAAAATTTTACTCGAGTAGAAGTAAAATTATCCAAAGATCAATGTACTCGAGTAGAAGTAAAATAGTATCTTATTCATAAAGTACTGGACTTAAGTACTGAAAGTAAAAAGTAACATCCAAATTATTAATTGTTTCAAATATGAAAATAGATCCACAGTCTATTGTATAAAAAATAGTTAACTAAAGATAAAAATAAGACACACAGCATTACACATGTTTATTTGCATAGCTTAGTATTGAGATTAATCAATAACTGGTTCTCAAAATTATGGCTGTCCAATCAGGATCTTTTAGGCCTAAATATAAGCCCAGCATGACCTACTGAAATAGAATATGTTCACCCTCTCGTCTCCCTACAATCCATTGCAGGGACAGTGAACGAGCTGAAAATATATCCATCCAACACAATGATCACTTTCTTCCTTGTCCACACAAGTATCATCGACATGGACTCTAGGTCCACAGATGTAATGCTGCCTCTGCTCGCATTAAGTTAGGATACAGATCTACCTGGCAAGTATCTGAGGTGGGGAGATGACCCACACTTCACTTCCTGTAACTCTGTAACTCTCCCAACAGTAACACTCTTCAACACTATTGCCTTGACTGTCAGTGACCTCCTACCACAGGATGGATCACTAACCACTATATGTCACCACTTACTTATTCATAATAATTTAGATATAATTCTTGTATGCTACCCTGGCTTTGGTGGGTGCTAACTCCTTTTGTCCTTGAATCATATCAATGTTGACTCCATATCACAGGTCATAGTGTGTCCTGCGAGACACAAGTACCAATGTATTAGTGACTGACCGCATGGTCTTGTGACTAGGCTTGTCGCCCCCTGCAGGGTAATAAATTATTTAAAAAATAAATGGTATGTCCAACTTGTTAGTCAGATGCTCACAAGCAGCAGTTGCAGGTAGTGGGGTGTTAAGCTTGAGAGACCAGTCAAATAATATCGGGAAAGACCTCAGTAGCTCCATTCCATCCCCTGGGCATACCAAGTAGGGTCTAGGACAACTGCCCGCCGCCATTTGGCCGCAGCCCAACTGGCCGCGGGAAACTCGCCGCGGCCGACTGGCCGCCATATGGAACTTTTTGTTGACAACCTAACCTAACCTAACCTAACCTAACCTAACCAAACCAAACCAAACCTAACCTAACCTAACCTAACCTAACCTAACCTAACCAAACCAAACCAAACCTAACCTAACCTAACCTAACCTAACCTAACCTAAATAGGCGTTTGCAGTTTACCCCCAGTCCGTGGCGGCCAGTCGGCCGCGGCGAGTTTCCCACGGCCAGTTGGGCTGCGGCCAGATGGCGGCGGCCAGTTGTCCCATTCCCTACCAAGTAGCTATCAAGTTCCTTCAGTTGAGGAGTTTGTGGATGACTGCTGCCTCCATAGTGACTGAGTCTGACTAAGACTCACCGTGAACTGTCCCTCTAATGGAGGTGTGGCTGTGGTGATGTCACTTTTCGATTCTAATTGATGAGTGGCTGAATTTTTGCACCACATAATATCTGGCGGGTGCTGGCGGTGAGGGCAGTGGTACTTAGTTATTTAAGCACAATTTTGAATACACTCAGTCTCACACACATGTATAGATACAGTCTTTATAACTAAGATGGAATTACATAAAGCATTTTAGAATCACAGCCTCTTTGAAATTAATTTTAGGTACAAGTACTGTATATGCAAAGAGCAACTGACTTCTTACAGAAAGACCAAGCCGCTGAAGGAAAGGTGGGGAGAAGAGAGGGGATATTATGGGGGGGGGATAAGAGGGTAAGCTAGGTGAGGTGGGTGGTCAAGGTGCTAATGGACACAAGAAGATCAAAGGGAAAGTCTGCTGTCATGGCTACTGCCACTTGACCTGACCTGATGTCACCTCACCTCACGGTACCTCTAGGTATGTGACCGTGTGGTGTCTCCCCACACCCACACCATACCCTCCCACCCCCCACACAACTTTTTTACTGTGGTTAATATTTAATTAATTAATTTAAAAATATATTAATTTGCCACAGACATTAAAATTCTTTGTTTGGGACATGACGCGGATAACGATTTTTGTTTTTCAATTGTATTGAAGTAAAAGTATTAGAAAGCCGTACTTCAGTAAAAGTACTAAAAAAGTTGATTACTTTTAAAAAGTAAATACCCCAAAATGTTACTTGAGTACAGTACTCAATTAAATTTATTCAGTTACCGTACTTTACAACTCCGTAAATAACCCATAGTGACCATTCACATAAATTACTTCCAACAAATGTTTTATTAGTATTTTTCTCTGTTTCACATGATTATGATGTTCATTTCTGACGAACATTAGTATTTTGAGAAAGTTATCAACATTGTGGGGTGAAAAACACTCAAAAATGAAAGAAGAACCTGACATAACTTTCTGTCCAGGGGGCTCTTCCTGGTCTTTCATATCCTTGTTTGTCCATTTTTAATATAGTTTAATTTGCTTGGGTTTGTATTCTTGACTTTGACTCATGTATAGTCTTACTGTATACTGGCTTGGAATTCCTATTTGATTATGTACAGTTGGGGTCAAAAGTCTTGAACACTTGACAGTATTTGGCATGTAAGTACCCGAAGATCTTAGGTATTAAGGAGAGTTTTTTCCCATTTTGTGGTTCAGGCATAATATGTGATGACAAGTAGTGTTATTAGTATATCCCAATCATATACAGTATGTATAATTCATAAGTAGATGCCAGATATTGCTAAGTGTTCAAGACTTTTGACCCCGACTGTACATTAGATATATCTATGAATGGCCAACTGTTGTCTATTCTCCTAAAAGTTTCTGTCTGTAGCTATACTTTTTTCTTTTTTAGGACAACACTGTACAAGTGTGGGAGAGTTGAAAGTAATTGTTTTTCAATACCCAATCCTTTCCGGATGCAAGGTTGAGTTTTTCTCTCTGGGATGCATCTGTCCCAGAGTCACCAGATGGGCATGAGCTGTATTAGACCTCCTCCTTCTATAGGAATGTGTTTGTATCTAATTGTCTTCTTTTTAGGATAATGGGATTGGGTATGATTAGGGATAAATAATGATAATAGCAGCCAACTCCCCTCATTCTAGACATACAGTACATAGGGATTACAGCCATCTGGTTACGGGCTCAGTCATAATTTACCATTTGAGAATTAATCCGTTTTTTTAGTCCTGTACTGTATAATTTTTTAAGTTTTGTTTTTTCAGTACCAGGATATAGCTATGTGCCATATTACATTGTCCAAACCATGTCCTACTGTACACCTGTACTGTATAACTGTCATTATTTTAGCAAATTTTTCAATAATTAATGTTTGCCATATCCTTACTGTATGTTTTTTTCCCAGTTTATGGTATAATGCATATTCATAATGACTGAAGTTGGAAGTAGTGTCGGGTCATTGGTGGCTAGTCATGGCTGGCGACAGTGTCTCTACTGCCAAGGTCGCATCTTCAAAATTCCCAATGACTTTATTAGGTAAGTACTGTTGACAATTTTTAATGATAATGGCTCATGATTTTTGATAGAGAGAAAGAGCAACTTTATGATTTTTTCTGTTGACAAGTTAAGTGAGAAACCTTTTTCTTATTAATCACAATACCTGTGGCAAATCCAGGGGGGGTTTGGGGGATGAGGATGAGCTCCTCTTTTTTCATAAGACTGGGTGGAGAGTGTTCAGTTAGCTAGGTGTATATGTATAAAGCCTACATATGTTGTATCAGTTATATTGGTCCATATGTATATTCTATGTATGTGCTGTTACCATTACTCTGTATTGTTATATTGTCCAACACCTGGCAAACTACTGTGCCACCCAAACTACCATCAGGGTAATAAACCATATCCACATGGGTAGGTCTGGCGGCTCATCTGGCAGTCTTACCAGTCTGTCCATACAGAACACATGTCTGTCCCGTGCTCTTGCCTTTGTACTGATACTCCTTCGGTAAACTCCAGTGAACTAATTGTCTTATTACTCGCCAACTCCCATCATGGCGCTGAGAGTAGGATTTCTTCGATGATGGGGTCACACATATGTTGAGAATGCCGTGACAACACTTCCATTGCTTTAGCCCTCACACAGCTATGAATGTGGTGGGTCACCCCCGTGTCAGCCTCCAAGTCAGATGATGTCGGGTCTTCAACGGGTGCACGGGAGAGCGCATCAGGGATGGCGTGCTCCTTGCCCTTACACCACCTGGCAATGGAGGAATGTCGTGCTGTTTTCTCTTTCAGACGCTGCAGTCGTGGGTTTTCCACAGAATCCAGCATGTAGTCGTTCAGGATGGGCAGCAGAGGTTTGTGGTCGATGACTTTAGTGAAAATGTGGTAGTCCAATCAGGTAAAGACGACACTTCCGCATGGGCCAGACTGCTGCAACGAGCTCCTGCTCCACCATGGTGTACCTGGTCTCCATGTCACTGAGGAAACGAAAACCACACTGAACAAGCCTCCACTGCTCACCATGAAGCTGCAGGAGGGTGACCAAGGCCTTTGAGACATGAGGCGTCAGTTTGCAATATTGTGGGATGTGCGGAGTAGAATTGGGCGAGCACCGGTGGTGATGATAGAGCCCACTTTGCTTTCTCGAAAGAAATTTGGTGGTCTGGGATCCATACGAGGGCATTCTTGGTGCTGAGAAGGGTGCGCAGTGTACCGACAGCTGATGCGATACTCGGAGTGAAGTTGACCAGCTGGTTCACAAGACCTAGAAAGGAACAGAAATCAGTAATGTTGACAGGGACTGCGAAGTCTACTATACCCCTGACCTTACCAGCATCAGCAACTACTCTGCCAGCTGTGATGCCGTAACCACAGAACTCTACAGACTGACGTGCAAACACGAACTTATTATGGTTCATAGTGATCTTGTGTCAGCGGCATTGCTCCAGAATTGCACGGATACGTTGTAGGTGTTCGGCATAGGTCAAGTCCCAAACGAACACATCATTAACTACCTTGGTAAGGTTGCCAATGCCTCCGAGGGCGATGTCACCTCATCTGCAAAACTCGTCACCTGTTGAGACAAATCCCATGGGACCTCGCAGGAACTTGCATCTCCCCCCATGGTGTATGAAGGTTGTCAGTGGCTGTGCGTTCTTAGCGAGCAGGATCTGCCAATAGCCAAGCAAAGCATCCAAAGTCGTGAAGTACCTAGAGCCAGGGGTTACCTGCATGGCACTGTTGAGTGGTGTCGGGAATGGGTGGGTGGGAAGTAGAACATGATTGTTGAGTTTTGTCAATTCTACTGTAATGCGGACACCACCCATCCGCTTGGGAGCGATCACCATGGGATGCCACCACTGAGATGCCTCATCACCAAGTGGCTGAATGATACCTTGCTGGACCCTGCTATCGAGCATCCGCTTGGTGTCTGATCTTCACACTAAAGGAATAGCTCGAGGAATATGGATTGCAAAGGGTTTGACGTTTTCTTTAAGATGAATTTTCATGGGATCCCCAGACATGGTCGGTAGCTTTGCACCATTGTGAAAATCTTCGGGATCAATGAGCACATCGTTAAACTCCCCCAAGATTTGCTGGCGGGCGATCATGCTCCAACTACTCAATGCCGGGTCATCAGACTTCATGGCTTAATAATAATAATAATAATAATTAACGGTTTATTGAAAAAAAATTTCAGCCTGGAGGCTGAAAATATACATTGGACATAAAGGACTTATTACATACATTGGTGGTTTAACAAAAGCCTTCATTAGAGAAAGGTAAAGGAACATACAGTGAACATACAGATTAATGTAGGTGTTGAACAGCAAACATGTACAGTTTTACCCCGCCTAACGCGGTTTCACTTAACGCGTTTTCGCATATACGCGGTGCCTTGCCAAAGCTGAACTTTCACTTAACGCGGATTTTTTCCACATATACGCGGTGAGTGTCCGAGACGCTATTTTTAGATTTGCCCCACCCGCCACCTTGCCTGACTGCCTGTTTTAGCTCATAAAATTCATACAAATTACCAGGCCAGAATATAATTTACATTGCTGGAATTCTTATAATTTGGTGATCATTTTGAATATAAACATCATATATTTTGCTTTAAACTTACAATTTTTAGATAAAAAATTTTCTCTAGGTAACTATGGTATCTTTTGTGCAAAATATATGACATTTATATTCAAAATATTCCTGGTCTTACAAGGAATCCAGCAATGTCAATTATATTATCCTAACTTTAGTTTGAGGTATTATTTATTAAAATTTAGTGGTTATCCCACACATCTCCTTGGGACGGTTGGTGGGGGGTGGGGGGGAGGGAGGGACCGACCGACCATCTGTTACCCTGTGAAGAATTATTATTTTTTTTTATTAACTGAAGATATTTGTTTTAGCTCATAAAATTCATACAAATTACCCGGTCAGAATATAATTTACATTGCTGGAATTCTTATAATTTGGTGATCATTTTGAATATAAACATCATATATTTTGCTTTAAACTTACAATTTTTAGATAAAAAATTTTCTCTAGGTAACTATGGTATCTTTTGTGCAAAATATATGACATTTATATTCAAAATATTCCTGGTCTTACAAGGAATCCAGCAATGTCAATTATATTATCCTAACTTTAATCTGAGGTATTATTTAATACTAAATGTTAAAAACTCTGGAAGGGAGGATTGGTGGGGGGTGGGGGGGAGGGTTGGGACTGACCGCGCGGTTGGAAGAGGGGGGGAGGCAAGGTGGGGTACTTTGATTGACAGATAGTGTCGTGAAGATTATTATTTTTTTATTAACTGAAGATATTTGTTTTAGCTCATAAAATTCATACAAATTACCCGGTCAGAATATAATTTACATTGCTGGAATTCTTATAATTTGGTGATCATTTTGAATATAAACATCATATATTTTGCTTTAAACTTACAATTTTTAGATAAAAAATTTTCTCTAGGTAACTATGTTATCTTTTGTGCAAAATATATGACATTTATATTCAAAATATTCCTGGTCTTACAAGGAATCCAGCAATGTCAATTATATTTTCCTAACTTTAGTTTGAGGTTATCCCACACATCTCCTTGGGACGGTTGGTGGGGGGTGGGGGGGGGAGGGAGGGACCGACCGACCATCTGTTAGCCGGCTGTGTAGTGTGAGAGGGGGAGGGAGTTGAGTCCATTATTTGAATGGACATTAACTTGGCGACTGTATTTCTCTATTTCTCTTAAGTATTAATTGTGTGCATGTACCATCATAAAATTAAGATGTTATTTTTACTACAACATAGGTATGTGCCTTCAAAAAGTGGAGTTTGGGGGTCGGGCCGGTTTCTATTGGAATTAATCCCATATGTTCTGTTGTTCACTTAACGCGGATTTCATTAGCGGGACCCTCTGGGTTCAATTGACCGCGTTAAGTGGGGTACAACTGTAGTCTAGTAACTCCCTCCCAGATGGTGTTAGGAGGAACTCACGTGGTGTAGTAGTTCCCTCAGATGGTGTTATGAGGGACCTGGCGTGGTGTAGTAATTCCCTCGCAGATGGTGTTATGAGGGCCTCACGTGGTGTAGTAATTCCTCACAGATGGTGTTATGAGGGGCCTCACGTGGTGTAGTAATTCCTCACAGATGGTGTTATGAGGGACCACGTGGTGTAGTAATTACCTCACAGATGGTGTTATGAGGGACCTCACGTGGTGTAGTAATTACCTCACAGATGGTGTTATGAGGGGCCTCACATGGTGTAGTAACTCCCTCACAAATGGTGTTATGAGGGGCATCACGTGGTGTAGTAATTCCCTCACAGATGGTGTTATGAGGGACCTCACGTGGTGTAGTAATTTCCTCACAGATGGTGTGGTGTGGGGCTTGACGTGGTGTAGTAATTCCCTAACATATGGTGTTATGAGGGACATGTGGTGTAGTAATTCTCTCACAGATGGTGTTATGAGGGACCTCACGTGGTGTAGTAATTCCCTCACAGATGGTGTTATGAGGGACCTCACGTGGTGTAGTAATTCCCTCACAGATGGTGTGGTGAGGGGCTTGACGTGGTGTAGTAATTCCCTAACATATGGTGTTATGAGGGACATGTGGTGTAGTAATTCCCTCACAGATGGTGTTATATGAGTAAGGTTTGGTCTTAGGTCTTTTGTGTGTATGTGCGCATGCGTGAGCGCCACAGCTGCACAGCGACAACAAGCGACCACGCGGTCGCCACTTTAAAACGAGCAATCAAACTGTGACAACATATGTAATTTTGAGTCCTACTCTTTCCATTTACAGAGTACTGTACAAGCCCATAATAATGGCTCCGAAAGTAGATAAACTTCGTTGTGTGAAGAGAAAAAAGAACACGTTGAAATTGAGTGACAAACTTGAAATATTTAAGAAACTAGAACGTAGTGTGAGCAATACTTTTCTAATGGAAACATACGACATTGGAAAGTCTACAATTTATGATATAAAAAAGGCAAAGAATGAAATTCTAGAATTCACAGCTTTTTCTTTAAAACTGCTCGTTTTGATAAATGAAGCATGCTATATTTGTTAATGAATAAACTATCAAAATGTACCTGTTCATCTCTTCTTTATTCCTCCTTAAATTTGAATTTTAAAAGTACTGCTCAGTGATAAACAAATTATATAAATCATTCATTTTCTTACGATAACATAATAAAAAACATTGTATCACTACTAGAGTAAATGAAATAATATTCACACAAACAAAAAATATCAACTGTATTAAAGAAATAGAATAACACTCACCATTCCATGCTGGCTGTTTGTATAGAGCCCATTTTCTCTCCCCTGCCACTGATGAATACCATGATGAAAATGATGATGAAGGCAGAGGAGTTACAAGTTCTCCTCTGCTTCAGAGGAGGGAGGTCTGAGTCAGGAGGAGGAGGAGGTGCACGAACAGGAGGCTGAGGCTTTATTGCAGGTGTAGAAGGTGTAGGTCTTGGAGTGGACAAAGGCAAGAAGAACATGGAGATTGGAGGCTGGGCATCCTGGCACTTAAGTTCCTTTAGTAGTTCCTAATAAGGAGTCAGGATCTGCTCCATCGCTCTCTTGAAGTTAAGTGATCTCTCAATAGAGGGATCGATGTCGAAAAACTAGTCCATGGCGAGTAGCCATGGACTAGGCTACCCTACAAAGCAGCAAGTCCCTATTGATGTTCGTGACGGTTAATGTGGGCACCTCCTCCACTACACCTTCTTCCTCCTCATCCTCACGGCGTTGCTCCTCGTCAAGCTCAACCAGCTCTTCCCCAGCATGACCCCGGAGCTCCTCTTGCACCTCTTCCTCCTGAAGGTTGTTGAACTCCTCACCTCCCACTTCACGGGCAAGCCGGACAATGTGCTGCACATCCTCGTCGACTGTGGGGAAGCCAGCAAAGTCATTCACTACCTCTGGCCACAAGGCCCTCCAGCAGGAGTTACCTCAGAGGGCTGACAGGTCATCATGGATGAAGGAGATGCAGTCTGCGATGGAGAAATTCTTCCACATTTCCCTCACTGACTCGGCACCATCCCGTGTGTCCTCGGTCAAGGCCTGCCGTATCCTGTTGAAGGTGTGAGTCATGCACTGGCCTTGAAGACAGCGATGACTCCTTGGTCGAGTGGTTGGAGCAATGATGATGTGTTCTTGGGCAGAAAGATCACCGACATTTTCGTTTGCAACCTTGAGGGCCTCTGGGTGGCCAGGACAGTTGTCGATCACAAGAAGGGCCTTAAACTCCAAGCCTTTCTCTTGCAGGTAATCCTTGACCTTCACAAAACAGTTGTGAAACCAGTCGGTGAACAACACTGCCGCCATCCAGGCTTTCTTGTTGTGGCGGTAGAAAACTGGGAGTAGGTGCATGTCTTTGCTCTTAGAGTGCACATGGACGCTTGGCACGGTACAGCAGCATGAGCTTGATCATGTGCCCTGCAGCGTTGTCACATAGCAGGAGAAAGACATGATCTTTGGCCACCTTGAAGCCCGGTGCACTCCTTTCCTTCTTGGAAATGAACATCCTGGCTGGCATCTTCCACCACAAGCCAGTTTCGTCAGCATTAAAAACCTGCTCCGGCTTGTAGCCCTTCTCCCGGATAATCTCGGAGAAGATCGTTGGATACTCCCTAGCTGCTACATAATCCGCTGAGGCTGACTCACCAGTGATCCTCAAGTTGTGCAGGTTGTAGCGCTTCTTGAAATGCTCAAACCACCCCTTACTGGCATTAAATTCTTTCTTGTGGTATCACCAGCACTAGCACCACCTTCATTCACTTCACCTTCACCACCCACTTCACCTTCACCACTTTCCTCCGCAAGGAATCGGTCATACAGGACCTTGGCTTTGTCACTGATAAACTTTTGGCCGAGAGGGATGTGGTGGTGGTTAAAGTCCTCAATCCAGATGTTAAGGACTTTTTCCATTTTGACCATGGCTGTATCCCTCACATTAGCGGCTACCTTGGCAGAGGAGGGGCACTTAGGACAACGTCATTACGAATTTCCTTCTTTCTCTCTCTCCTTAATGTAACAGACAGTTGATTGGTTGTTGCCATACTCCCGGCTACACTCGGCAAAGTTTGTCCAGCAGTTGTATCTTCTCCTCTAGGTCATGACCTTCTTTTCTCTCTTCACTTGTTTGGGTGCCTTCCCGAGGCTGGTTGAAGGTGGTTGAGGGCGTTTGGGAGCCATAATAAACACAAGTAGCACAGTTGTTATGAGAGCACGAAACAGACAAGTGCTTATCCCAGACTGGGGCGGCGCGAGCGTTCGTGGGCCAGCTTCCCGGGATAACAGAGACACCTTGCGGGACGCCACAGAACTCGCATGCTCCCCGTCCCGGCCGCGAAAATGCCGGCAACTTTAAAACTACCTGCAGACATTCTTGGGTACATCCAGGGTGTCATCCGCGAATAATAGAGAACCGCAAAATATAAATCCGCGAACTTGGGGGGCATACTGTGCATGGAATATACATACATACATATGGACCAACATAACTGATACAATATATGTAGGCTTTATACATATACACCTAGCTAACTGAACACTCTCTACCCAACGCAGGGTTTTGATGGTGCCAAATTGACAGCCAACTTTTTACTCGTGTCTAGTAATATTTAAACTTAGCAGCAAGGTTCTGGATATTATTATTTACAACTGAAGGAAGGAGAAAGAAGGTGTCTGATCTCAGTACTGTACTGTATCAATTTATAAATTGAATATTTTTCCTTCACACTGGAAGCAGGAAGATAATATGAGAATGTCAATGACCAATAATAAAATACAATCGGTGGGAGGAAACAACAGAACACTATACTGTACTGTAGACAACATATCATAAGCATATTTCTGGAATGGAATACCGTAAGTCATGTGGATTGAAATTGCACTTCACACAATACTTATACTGAATATGCACTGAAATGATTTAAACATTTATTGCCAGAAGAGATTAAAAGGTCTATTGATAAAAATTATATTCATATACACTACAGTACAATACTGTACTGTATATATGTTACAAACCAATATGAACCAATACTGTACAGTAAGTCCTCGTTTAACATTGCTCCCGTTAACGTTGTTTCATTATAACGTTGCTACTCTTTAGGTACCAGTAATTCAGATAACGTCCCGACAACTCAGTATAACACCGTTTTTGCGTCGTCACGGACTACTTTTTCCGACGCATTACCCTCTCCCGACTTACCGCGCTACGCTCTCTCAGCTGGGCGCGTTACCTCTCACTCACGGAACGTCTCACAGCGTACCCAAGCTATGCCACGCCAGTCTTTGTGAGGCTTCCACAGCGTTCTTATGTGTTCAAGTGTTTTTGCTCGTAATCCTGTACTCTAACCATTCGAAATGGCTTCCCGCCCATCAAGTGCTGCTGATGCTAGTGTTGTGAAGAAGCAATGTAAGGCCATTAACCTGGCTACGAAAATGGAGGTTTTAACCCGTTTTGAAAAAGGGGAATGTGCTGTGAACATAGCCGCTGCTCTATGTCCAACCCCCACAACAGTGCGTATTATTCGGACCAATACGGACAAGATTAAGGCTAGTGCCGGAAGTATTAGTTCTCTGAGTGCAACAAAGACAAGTCATATTCGAAGTTCCGTGAATGAAAAGATGGAAAGATGCTGGCTGTGTGGATGGTGGACCAGAATCAATGCAATGCCCCTGTGAGCCTTATGGTTATCCAGCATAAAGCAAAAGCCTTGTTTGACGACTTGAAGGCAGAAGAGGGTGAAGGATCAAAGGAAGAGAACTTTACGGCCAGCCGAGGATGGTTTCAACATTTTAAGCACCATTATAACTTTCATAACATTAAGATGACTGGTGAAGCTGCTAGTTCAGATACGGCTGCTGCTGAGATATTCCCTCCTGAATTAAAAAACATTATCCAGGAAGGAGGCTACTCATCGAAGCAAGTCTTCAATGTGGATGAGCCGTCGCTTTTGGAAGAGGATGCCTGAGAGGACCTATATCTCAAAGGAAAAAATAAAGAGTGCCAAGTTTTAAAGCGGTAAAAGACTGCTTGGTGCGAACGCTGCCGGTGACTTTAAGCTGAAGCCTTTGCTGATTTCTCGCGCTGCTAACCCACGGGCCCTGAAAGGTTACTCTAAGGATCACCTTCCTGCCATTTACAAGGCAAATAAGAAGGCATGGATAACTGGTGCCATATTTAGCCAGTGGTTAAACGTGTACGCCATCCCTGTGATGAAGGAATACTGTACTGTGCCAAGGAGAACCTTGACTTCAAAATTCTTCTGACTGTTGACAATGCTCCAGCTCATCTTCCCAATCTTGACGACTTGCATGACAGTGTAAAAGTTGTCTTCCTGCCTCCCAACACAACAGCACTGATGCAGCCTATGGACCAAGACGTTATCGCCCCATTTAAGGCGTATTATTTACGGCGTACCATGGTGTGGCTTCAACATTCTTCATGCAATTGACAACATTGGCAAGGCTTGGGAAGAGGTTTCAGAAAGTTGCCTGAATGGTGTGTGTCATAAACTGTGGCCCGAGTGTGTCAACATTTTTAAGGGATTCACGGACTTAGTCCCAGCAGTGAATAGGGATATCCTCAGCTTAGCTAGCCAGGCAGGCTTTAATGAGCTGGAATCAGAGGATAATGAGGATCTGCAACAACTAACAGAACACAGTCCCGTTGAAGACGACGAAGAAGAACCTCAACGAACGCTAACTACCAAGAGGATGGCAGAAGTGTTCAACATGATGCAGCAAGGTATGCAAATGCTTGTAGATGACGACCCAAACAGAGAACGTAGCTCAAAGATTCAACGCTACATTGATAAGTCTTGGTTGTTACACTGAGATGTACAAGGAGAAGAAGAGGAGGAGTATTAAGCAGTCAACACTGGATTATTTTTTTCGTCGCCGAAGGCAACAGTATCAGCAGCATCTTTACAACAGCTGGCAAGATAGGAGGAGCAAACAGCAGCCGAGGAACCCCAGTCAAAGAGGGAGGAGGAGGCACTGCCGAGTCTCAGTGACTCACCACCCTCCTCTGCTCCTGCTTTCCTCCGCTCCCGCCATCCTCCTCCTCCGCTCCCGCCATCCTCCTCCTCCACTCCTGCCATCCTCCTCCTCCACTCCTGCCATCCTCCTCCACTTCACTACCCACCACACACTCTGCCCATCAATGAGTACAATACAAAATGATTTAGTTTATTAATACAGTAAAGCCTCGAATAACGACGGTAATGTGTCCACCAATATTGCAGCGTAAGCTGAATCATCGTATCGCGAATCGGTAATTACCGTTAAAATAAAGCAATAATAATGAGATGAGTTCCCAAGTGTGACCTTTTCATATCTTTTGTGTGGCTTTTTACCCTCTTTTCCCCCCAAACAATACAATTAATGAAAATTGCAAACTATATTCTTTAAATAATGTTTCTTAATGCACCTTATACAATATAAATGAATAATAATATGGTCACACAAGAGGAGATGGGACGCCATTGTTTTCGTTTGTGTTTACACCTGGGAGTCCGGGACGATAGTTCTACACAAGAAAATAAAGAAAATAAGACCCTGGTTGTAGCTGTAGTAAAATTAATGTAAAAAAATAAATATATATGTTTTAAGTAAAGTTATTTAATGTTAATAAATGGAACAATAGAAGTAGCTAACCACTAATGGTAAAGAAAAAAAGAGATGGATTGGGAACGCCAACATATACGTGGGCATTTAAGGATACCGCGTCATTTATCTTATTAAGAATATGTACAAAAGATTCATTATTGTTTATTACTGAATATGTGTTTGATTGAATTAATGTTTATATATGTGAAATGAACAATACAATTCATTAATAATACATAGAATATTAAAACACACATGAGGAGACAAGACGGCATTGTTTTCGTGAGTGACGATGGTTCTACATAAGAAACTGAAGAAATATGACCCTAGTTGTAGCTGTAGTGAACTTAATGTAAAAACTTGAATACCTGTATGTATGTTTTAAGTAATGTTATTTAATGTTAATAAATGGAACACTAGAAGTAGCTAACCACTAATGGTAAAGAAATAAAGCGAGACGATTGGGAACGCCAAGTTTTTACTCGGATGATGAAGTCATCAGGTTCAACTCTGGCTGAAGCTGTAGCTTTCCATAAAGCTGTTGCTGAAACTGTTACTGAATCTGAAGTTGTTGTTGAAGCTGCTTATGATGCTGAAATTGATGGTGTAGCTGAAGGTGATGGTTTAGGTCTTCGAATAATAAAGCTCTTGAAAGAACCTTGCACAGCTGCTTTCTTTTCTCATTATACATCTTTATGTTGAGGTCATTTGCATTTATTTAAATTTTAATGGTTTGTTCTGTTAATGGATCCACTTCAGAAAATATGTCCACTGTTTGCTCCATATAATATCCACAGACCTCTCACCTTTTTCATATCGCTTTAACACATCTAGTTTCTCGGCTAAACTTATACACTTTCTTTTAGCTTTTAAAGCAGCACTACCATTTATTGCTCTCTTTCTCATGTTGAATAGGGATACAAAAATGCCGTAAGAAACCTGAGAAAGTTTTTCTCCTGTTCCTGTTCAGATGCGTGAAAACAAAGGGCCCACAAGCTGTGACTGTTTATACTAGTGATGCTGGCGTCACCACTAACAAGCCCGGCAGCCTCCATGCGCAAGGCGTGTTTTCTTTTTCGGGATTTAGTTATTATTTACCCGAAAATGTATTACAGTACAGTGAACCCTCGCTTTATGCGGTCAATTGAGCCCACGGAGGCCCGCGTAAAGCGAGAAACGCTTAAAGTGAACAACATAACATATGGGATTAATTGAAATAGAGACCGGGCCGACCCCCAAACTCCACTTTTTCCCGACACAATACCTATGTTCCAGTAAAAATAACATCTTAATTTTATGATGGTACACACACAAGCACACAATTAATATTTAAGAGAAGTAGAGAAATACAGTCTCCAGGTTAATGTCCATTCAAATAATGGACTCAACTCCCTCCCCCTCTTCTCACACTCACTGGCTCTTCCCTCTCTGAGAAATGTTTGGGGGAAAACACTAGATTTTAAGGTATAGTAATAAATAATACCTCAAACTAAAGTTAGGATAATATAATTGACATTGCTGGATTCCTTGCAAGACCAGGAATATTTTGAATATACACGTCATATATTTTGCACAAAAGATAACATATTTGCTCTGAGTAAACAAAATACTTGCATTAGATCTAAAATTTGTATGTCTAATGCAAAATCTATGATGTTTATATTCAAAATGATCATCAAATTGTAAGAATTCCAGCAATGTAAATTATATTCTGGCCGGGTAATTTGTATGAATTTTATGAGCTAAATAAAAAAATTATACTTCACCCGCGTATATGAGTAGATGCACCGCGTAAAGTGGGAATTCCGGTTCTGGCAGGGTACCGTGTAAATGTAGAAATACGTAAAAAAAAACACGTTAAGCGGGGTATTACTGTATATATTTTTTTATTTTGTCATAAATACGAAGAAAATAATGGCGCAAATTGAATTGGGTCTTAAATTATCCAGGGTCTTAGATATGAATCTTCGTTAGTTGAACCGTCGTTATCGGAGGCTTCACTGTACAGTATATACAGTATACTATTTTCTATAAAAATGCCATTGAATTTTCTGTATATGTAATGTATTTCATGGGGCAAAGGGAGGCTCAGGAACGTAACTCCCATATTTTATCTACAGCAAGTCCTCGCTTAACGTTGGCCCGCTTGACGTTGTTTCGGTACTACTTTGCTAAACTTTAGAGACGAAAAAATTTTTAAACATCCCGGTGACTCGGTACAACGTTGTTTGAGTCTTCATGGACTACTTTATAAATTTTTTCACAATATGTATTTAGGATGGTGTGTGCATGTAAAATGAGTAAAAATAAATGAAGAAAGTTACTATATCTACCAAAAAATAAGTTAAAAAACTGTACAGTACTTAAATGTACTTAAGGGACTAAACTTTTTATCTCTTGTGCAAAATATATGATGTCTATATTGATATTATTCGCTGTCTTCCAAGGATTCCAGTGAGGCAATTTATATTCTGCTAACTTTAGTCTGTGATATTTTATAAAATAAAAACGTTAAGCCTAAACTACCTTCAATCTTGCCGGAAGTGGAGGGGGGAGGTGTTGTATTATGACAGCTGGTGCCAGCCTGCCGACCAACCAAGGTTAGTGGTACAGTCGGCCCTTCACATATTCGGGTTTAGCATTCACGGATTCGCAAATACGCGGATTGCTCCGCCGGAGGAATATTCTGTACATTGAAGTAATTGAAGTACAGTATTACCCCATTTTACACGGTTTCACTTTCCGCGATTTCTCATTTACTTCTCATTCACGCAGTACCTCGCCACAACCGGACTTTCACTTTCTGCGGTTCATCTACTCATATACGAGGTGAAGTATAATTTTTTTTTTTTTTATTTAGCTCATAAAATTCATACAAATTACCCGGCCAGAATATAATTTACATTGCTGGAATTCTTACAATATGATGATCATTTTGGATGTAAACATCATGGAGTTTGCATTAGACATACAAATTTTAGATCTAATGTAATAATTTGGTTTACACAAAGCAAGTGTTTTATCTTTTGTGCGAAATATATGAAGTTTACATTCAAAATATTCCCTGACCTGCAAGGAATCCAGAAATGTCAATTATATTATCCTAACTTTAGTCTGAGGTATTATTTATTACTATACGTTAAAATCTAGTGTTTCACCCAATCATTTCTCAGAGAGGTAGGAGCCAGTGAGCTGGGAAGAGGGGGGGGGGTGGATTTGAGTCCATTATTTGAATGGACATTAACCTGGCGACTGTATTTCTCTTAAATATTAATTGTGTGAACATACCATCATAAAATTAAGATGTTATTTTTACTACAACATAGGTATTGTGTCGGAAAAAGTGGAGTTTGGGGATCAGGCCAGTCTCTATTGGAATTAATCCCATATGTTCTGTTGTTCACTTTACGCGGTTTTCACTTTCCCCGGTATCCTGTGGGTTCAATTGACCGCGTAAATCGGGGTACTACTGTACAGTACATTCAAATCGCGCGCGGCACCGAACACTGCACACCGCCCGCTCCCGCTACCTCACACACACACACACAGCGCGTCGTCACCCTCACTCAGTCAGTCTCGCTGTAACCACGCTTGTGTTGACATCAGCATTGTAGTTGCAAAAATATTACATTTCCGTGAATGTATTATATCAAGCACAGTATGAATAGAATATCACTATTATTACGTTTCAGCAAAACTACTATTTATTTCTGAGAATATACAGTCAACCCTCGTTAATTCGGACTAATACGGGGGGAAGGGTGTCCGTTTTAGCCGATTGTCCGAATTAACCGATTTAGGGGTTAATATTGCATTATACGGTATTGCAAAGTCATTGTTTTCGTCACGATTTTATCCCACTTTCCACTGTAATACGTACGTAATTTCAGCAAAAATATTACATTTCCGTGAATGCATTATATCAAGCACAGTATGAATAGAATATCATTGTAATATAACAGTATTTTAACCGAAAACTACTAAAAAAACGAATAACATCTCAAGAACATCAGAAGCTTAGGTAAAGTCTTTTGTTTTCGTCATGTATTTTATCCTATTTTACATTGAAATACATCACGTTTCAGGAAAACTACTATTTATTTCCAAGAATATATTCATTCAGGCGCAGTTTAGGTAAAATATACATGTGATGTAACAGTTTTTTAACTGAAAGCGATTCGAAAAACACGTACCCTCTAGCCCTGTTCAAGGAGAGGACTGGGAGAAGCTGTTTGGTGCTGCAGACGATGACAAGGAAAATGATTTGGATGAATTTTAATGAAAATATTCAGAAATATGGTATCGTAGTAATTATTCAAGTCAATTAGGATAGGATATTAATGTAATTCAACAGTTTTTTAACTGAAAACCAATCGAAAAGCGATTACGGTAACATCTTTTGAACGAAAGAAAGCGAAATTCATTGTTTTCGTCACGATTTTATCCCACTTTTCACTAATACCTACGTCATTTCAGCAAAAATATTACATTTCCGTGAATGTATTATATCAAGCACAGTATGAGTAGAATACCATTGTAATGTAACAGTATTTTAACCAAAAACTATTAAAAAAACGAGTAACTTCTCTAGAACATCGGAAGGTTAGGTAAAGTCTTTTGTTTTCGTCATGTATTTTA
The DNA here is from genome assembly GCF_018991925.1 of Homarus americanus. Taxonomy (NCBI): domain Eukaryota; kingdom Metazoa; phylum Arthropoda; class Malacostraca; order Decapoda; family Nephropidae; genus Homarus; species Homarus americanus. The sequence goes on from NW_024712526.1 coordinate 1,759,185, forward strand.
TCCTATTTTACATTAAAATACATCACGTTTCAGCAAAACTACTATTTATTTCCGAGAATATATTCATTCAGGCGCAGTTAAGGTAAAATATACATGTGATGTAACAGTTTTTTAACTGAAAACGATTCGAAAAACACGTGTACCGTCTAGCTGACACTCAACAGCTGGTGGTGCGTCATGCGTCGTTGTAAACAATAGGAGGTTGAAGTAGATTACCGGGTATTATATTAAGTGTGAAATATCGAAAAGGTTTTTATTACCGGTATTTTTTGTAGATCAATGAGAACTGTGATACCGTATATGATATGATTCGTTAGCCTGTGCTAAGAACTTCAACATAGACTACTGAAAACACGTTGTAAGGTAATTTAGCCTATTGTAAGTTGGTGAGCTTCATTTGCTGAAGGAACTGCACAACTTTTCATTACTAATTGGTACAAATTTTACGTTTCCATTGTTTACTGGCAGTAAATGGTAAATATTTTTCATGTCTGAAGCTAAAAGTTGCATCCCCCCCCCACACTAGTGGTGGAGATGTTACATTTGACCAAAAAGACGCTGGTGTTTTATCCCAGCAGTGGGTGGACCAGCATTTTAGCTTAAGGTCCGCGTAGGTAATATTCCTACAAATCTTAAAAAAAAAAAAAAAAAAAATAAGTTCGTTCAGATTTTGTCCGAATTATCCGAAATCCGGATTAAAGGGGTCCGAATTAACGAGGATCGACTGTATTCATTCAGGTGCAGTTTAGGTAAAATATACGTGTGATGTACAGTTTTTTAACTGAAAACGATTCAAAAAACACGTACCCTCTAGCCCTGTTCAAGGAGAAGACTGGGAGGAGCTGTTTGGTGCTGAAGACGATGACAAGGAAAATGATTTTGATGGATTTTAATGAAAATATTCAGAAATATGGTATTGTAGTATTTATTCAAGTGAATTAGGATAGAATATTATTGTAATACAACAGTAGTGACGATGTGGAGGAGGCGGAGGGATGGAGTGGGGAGGAGTGGTGACGCTGGAGGCGGGAGCAGGGACGAGTGGAGATGCCAGCCAGTACATTATGGGTGTACAGTATTAATTGTTTTTATAGCTCTTTTTGCATTTTAATATTAAATACTGTGCATTACGTTTCAACAAAACTACTATTTATTTCTGAGAATATGGAAATGTAATATTTTTGCTGAAATGATGTACGTAATATAGTGGAAAGTGGGATAAAATTATGACTAAAGCAATGACTTTCACTTTCTTTCATTCAAAAGATGTTACCGTAATCGCTTTTCGAATGGTTTTCAGTTGTAGGATTATGAGGCTAATGATAGGATAGAATATTATTGTAATACAGTACGAGTACAACAGTTATTTAACTGAAAACCATTTGAAAAGCGGTTACAGGAAAATCTTTTGAACAACAAAAGAAAGCGAAAGTCATTGTTTTCGTCATGATTTTATCCCACTTTCCACTGTACAGTAATATGTACGTCATTTCAGCCAAAATATTACATTTCCATATTTATTTCTGAGAATATATTCATTCAGTCACAGTTAAGGTAAAATATGCTTGTGATGTAATATTCTAATGAAAATACGGTATCGTAGTTTTCTTTTGTTTCAAATTTAATTAACAAAGATTGATGTTTCAAATGTAATGAAAAAAAATTTATGTACAGTATCTATAAATAAACTTTAAAAAATGAATACTTTGTTTTACATCGTCCTGTGCTACCATACCATGCATTTGACTACTTTGGGCGTGCTATGATGACGCAAGAGATCTGCCCTGGCAACTGTACCGACACTCACAGCTGGTGGTGCGTTGGTGCGTCGTTTCCATTGTTTACAGGTAGTTACTGGTAAATATTTTTCAACCTAACGAAACTATTACCCGTTTAGAGGTCGACCCTTATTTTTTTGTCAAATAATTTGGTCTTAAAAACTCGAACTACACACAGGTATATACGGTAAATAAGGACATGGGGGGCCAGGGTTTTTTTAGGGGGGGCAGCAAAAGTACATGGATTTTTAACATTCACGGGTATCTCTGTTACCTAACCGCCGCGTATGTTGAGGGCCGACTGTATATTTACTTATCTGTCATGTAGAGGAGTTTTGAGTTTTTCTCTTATAAAATCTCAATGAATGTGACTTTATAGTAATGCATACAAGCACCTCACCAGGCATCACACAAGGAGTTTTTAATTTCTGTATATGTAATGTATTTCATGGATCAAAGGGAGGCAGGGGAACTTAACTCCCGTATTTTATCGATTTCTTATGGGGAAAATTGATCCGCTTAACGTTGTTTTGTATAACGTCGCATTTTCAGGAACGTAACCCCGGCGTTAAGTGAGGACTTACTGTATTTTTTATGGGGGAAATTTATTCCGTTAATATCTTTTCCGTTAACGTCGCCGTTTTCAGTAACGGAACTACGCCGTTAAGCGAGGACTTACTGTATATGCATTGTTAGAAAAATATAAATGAAATAAGAAAGCAAGAATACTTTAGTATATACCTGTACTGTGCATGCATAAAAGGCAATATATGAAGCATGGTAAAATGAACCAAAAATGACAACTTTACTGATGGCAATGAATACAAATTGTTACAGAAAACATTGATTTGTGGATAACACACAGAACACAAACCATGATTATTGAAAAAACAAAAAAAAATTTAATATGAATAAATGTAGAATCTTGCATACCAGTATGTTGCAATATAATCCTCAAATCCTGGGATCTAGTTCATAGATTGTTGATACAGTACAGTGGTTACTCGGGTTGTAGCGCACCTTATGAATAGTGGAGTAAAGGTGAGTCAGCTAAGAGAGGGAAGCAGTTGTGGCTCAGTATGTGTTAAGCTTTAGTATATAGAATAATTGGAACTGGATTTTTCATAATATCTTTGATAAAATAATTCCCGTATCATTTTACAGGTACAGTATAGTGGGAGATCATGAGCTAGGTAATTGTTGGTGTCTATTATATTATTCTACTTACTGTAATTACTAGAGGTTTTAGACAAGTTTATAAAGTTCTTTTCATCATTAATGATATGTAATATAATGGAAACTATTATTAATTTAATTGTATGTCAATTGTTTGCCTTTGTACAATTTATAATATTGTACTGTGATTATCAAGGGTGAGTTTGTGTGTGGAGTGGAGGGGAAGGCAGACTGTTAAAACTTAGTGGGTATTGCTGCTTCTAATTTACATCAACTTAATATCAGTAGCAACTAAAATATTTTTTCAATATACTTGGTAAGCATAAAAGCTTGCCATGATAATCACTCAAATTATTAATGAAGACGGATGCAAACCCTCAATGACTGTCCCTGGCCGAGGCTATGTCCACATGCTGTATAACGTGATACATGCCCATTCTACATCAATTAATGTATGAGAACATTAGGTAGAGGCATGTAAAGCATCAATATTCCCAGACCATGTGTTGAGTCAAATTACGTCAAGTTGCTTTAAAATATTTTGCTCCCAGACAACTCAGAACACCTTAAATGCTAAAACTGCTTCAAACATTCGTCACTTCCCCCACTCCAGTTCTGGAGTGCACGAATAAACTTAGACAAAATGCTTGGGGGAAAATATACCAACAGCCTGAGTCAACATACTCCCTTTAGCAAAGCCTGGAAAGATATAAACACAATCAGAGGTAAAAACAGTAGACACGTCTCCCATCCAAACCTGCTGCCAAACCAAAAAGTGAATGAGCTAATAACAAATTGGGCTCATGTCTTTAGCTATAACATGTTACCAACTAGGAATAAAGAACACCTGACCATTTTTGGATAAATAGATTTCTACTGTAGGTATAACATTTACTGTAATAGATTTGATCTTATTGTTATGGAACTGATATTAGGTATTCTGTACTGTAATTATTTTCAGATAAAGCAAGTGTTTGGCCCTGGGTATTTTTGGTGTATTTTTAAATTTTAGATTCCAATCACAACTTTGGGCTATGACGGTTTGGGATTCAACCTCCTAGTCTTGCTGGATATAGCTACAGACTTCCTCAATCCTGCCTCATTTTTAACACAGGATTTTAGGATTACTCCAACGTAGTTTCCATTATTATGCCTCTTAATGTGTATATATCTTTATAGACATATACGTGATTGCCACTGTGCAAAGGAAGGTGGAAGTTTTGTGTGTAGATATGGCTACAACGGAGTCTGCTCATCATTACCACTTGAGGGAGTGAGCGATCAGGATTATGAAGACCACGTACTGAAACACCATGCATTCACTATGCTTAACAAGGGTAAGGACCACATGCTAAAACACCATGTTTTCACCATGCTTAGCAAGGGTAAAGGCCAATGCAGTATGTTAGTAAAGTGAGAAGCTGTCCTTCATATTGCATAATAATTATTCATTTATAGCAATTTATGGTTGTAACAGTGAGTCACATTCCCTCTGTGATTTTCTTGTCCATTGGCTTAGTCATGACAGATTCATTTTATAACTTAGAAAAATTACTGAGATAGATCAAACAAGATTCGTTGTCATTTCTATTCACTAAGTTATCTCGACTGTGATATTTGAAAGGGTAGGATTTAACCTTTAAAATATGGGAACATTTTACATAGAATATCAATTTTGCTCTGATGGGGATATTTTTTTTTTAATGGGTAAAATTATGAAGTTTCCTCATGAAAAGGACAAGTGTAATCAAATTTCATGTATTCTTAACGAGAGCTGTGAACAATGGGAGGGAAGATAATATGACCAGGTGGGGGGGGAGGCACTGTTGCATGGGCCAGCTTTGGACCTGTTTTTAATATTGATTCATTATTATATTTTTGTAACATCTTCAATAATAAAACAATACAATATATTATACAGGTAATTTGTAATTTAACATTAGAATAAAAAGATAAGTTGTATTAGAAGGTGTCACTTTTTTACCCCCCTCATCCCTTCTCTTCCCTCTGCACTGTTTCAGGTTAATGAAAATTTTTAAGTAAAATAGAAACCATTTATAATGATGAAATAAAATACCGTACTATAAAACATGGTATCAAGTAAAAATAATTATGGTCCAGTACATATTTTTGTGTTTTCATTTATTAATAATGTAAACGAGTTGATAGGTCTGAGGAATGTTATTTGAATCATGACAACACTGTTAGTACTTGCTTCTGTCTATGTACTTTCCAAACACAGTTAATCATAAAGAACAGATTTATAGCCATGAGGCATCAACATGGTAAGGGCAAAAACCACATTAAGCTCCTGTGAATAGTACAATACTGTACAGATCACAAAGGAATTAGTAATAACTTTAGTCCTCAAATCTTAAGATGGGTAGTCTTGGGAATTAAAACATAAAATTTTCAGATTAGAGAATAATTATGTAGAATTAAGTTAAAAAAATAATAAAAATTATATTTCATATGTTTTGTTGGTCTTTCAGGTAGCTCAGGAGTAATATCCAAAGCACAGACAAGGGCTAGAGAAGAAAAATGGGGCGTCTTCTCTTCAACTCAGAATGTTCCATCAGTTCTTAATGACCCTAGGAAGGGGATAAGGGTATGACCAGTTTAAGAATACCTAATGGTATAATAAGCTCATAACAGTTATAGTGTAATCTCTCTATACTTGTAATAACATAATTTTGCTGCACTTTTCTTGGTTGTTTATATGAGTAAGAAGAACCTGTGATATACAGTACAAACAGATATGTCTAACTTAAATTTGTCTTGATAGGGAAATTATCAAGAAAACATGAGTTTATGTTCCAAACCTGGTAATACAGTATGCCTTCTTGATCTGTACAGTATAGTCTCAATTTACGCGGATTTCCTTTACACGTATGGTCATTTACGAGGCACCTGGCCAGACCGGCAATTATTAGTTACGCGCAGTGGTGGGCACAGCTAAACAAAATGTTAGCTTCGCTAACCGCCATATGCTAACTAAAAAGTTAACTTCGCTAACACTAAACCACTAAACGGCTAAAAAAATTAGCGGAAGCTAATGCTAACTGCTAACTTATATTATAGGAATTTAGCTTCTGGGGTTTTTTTTGGCTCTAAAACCCTTAAAAACAGACCTGGAGAGCTGAAATTTTCATATGTTGTCTTGTAGCTTAGACATAGAGCTTTCCAAAAAGGTATAGCATGCCAAGATCAGATGATGATCAAGGTGTACACAAATAATTAAATGAACAAATAAAATTAAACATTAGTTTACATTCAAGTTTCAACATACACTTAATAATCTTTATTTACTGTACGAAAAGAGAGAAAGATTAAACGAATCCAAAAACTATAGTACTGTATAGCAAAAGGTAGCAAATAGTATCATGCCAAGATCAGATGATGATCAACTTATCAAGGTGTACACTGTACACAATTTCACAAATAATTAATTTGCATTCTCATACAACCTATCGGCCTGAACTTTAATGAAAAGTAAGTTTTTAGAAAATTTTATTTGGTGCACACCTTGGATGACATCCTGGTTATGAACTTATGCAGTACTTAGCATAACCAAATATATTGACACAAAAAAATTCTAATTAGATTAACAAATAAATGAGAAATGAAATTGTACATTGGTTTACAATTACATATGATTGTTTCAACATACACTGACAATCTTTATTTACTGTAAAAATAGTATTAAACTTTAATAATCGAAAAATTCCATTCGCTCAGCTGCTGCAGCGCGGCGTCGACAAATCATGTCTTGTCACGTTTACACGTACTAACACACAGTCAGCCAAGCGTGCCTGACTGGCTGTTGGAGACACGCGTCACGGCGTCACACGCTTACAACAGACAGGAACAAACATGTATAAATTTTGTTAGCGGACTTAAAGTTAGCGGAATTCAATTTAGCAGAAGCTAATTGGTCTGTTAATGGTTTCCAAAGTTAGCGAAAACGCTAATCCGCTAACGAGAAAGTTAGCTTCGCTAATTAGCGGTTAGCGGAACCGTGCCCACCACTGGTTATGCGGTACATTCCATCATTTACGCGGGAAGCAGTGCGGGCATGGTGCGCACAAGGTCGCCCAGTCAACAAAACATTACCGAGTTCTTCACCCGCCACCCACCACAGCCAGCCCAAGTCAGTGATAGTGATAGTGAGGATATGGACTTTGAGGGGTTTGACAAAGAGGCCCTGCAAGCCTCTGTGGTGGATATCGATACAGGTGATACAAGTGATTCAGGTGAGGGCCAATAATCTGCCCTCTGCCTCGGAACCAACCCCCCATCCCCGTGTGCCCAGCCATCTCTTCTACTAACGTAAATGTTAAAAAACCTAATATTATTGATATTTCTCTTAAATATTAATTGTGTGTGTATACCATCATAAAATTAAGATGTTATTTTTACTACAACGTACGTATTGTGTCGGAAAAAGGGTAGTCTGGCGGTCGGCCCAGTCTCTATTTCAATTAATCCCATATGTTCTGTTGTTTCGTTTACGCGTTTCTCGTTTTACGCGGACCTCCATGGGTTTAATTGACCGCGTAAACCGAGATTATACTGTATAAAGAAAACAGTTTTAAAGAATGATGAGGGCTTGCTGTTTTTGAAAGACTTCAGGAGACCACATGTATATATATTTTCAGCGTGATTTTTTCACTAAAACCTGGGGTGAGAGTTTTGTGGAGGTTAAAGAAATTCCTGCTCATGTGGCACTCCCTCAAGTCACCATCAAGCATGTGGAGTCGTATGTTAGGCGACTTCGCAAGAGACAAAAACTCCTCTCTAGGTTAGCCTCCATGCAGGCTGGCAAAGCACAAGAGGCTGCAGAAGAGTCATCATTAGAACCCAGTCCAAGAGGTAAGGTTTTTATTTTTAGTTTTTAGTTTCATATTTGTATCTAATGGTCTTTGTTGAATTTTGCAGATTATGCTTTTCAACTTTTTTTTTTTTTTGATCAATGGTACATGTTTTAAAAAGAATGCTCAGTCCTCAGTGCAATTTTGCCCTGGACTTTGTTTTGATAAGTTTTGAAAAATAATTGTTTGTTGTATGAAGGGAGTCTTGGGAGGCTCAGACTAATAGTTACTAGTGTGGTCTGAGATTCTATTATTACAGTCCAGTATTGGAATTGATGCAAGATTCAGTAAGTTGTAAACATCTGTCTCCTCAAAAAAATTTAAAGAATGGGCAGCTGCAAAGGAGCACCTACACAGTAATTAAGTTCTTGTTCTCATTTCCCTAAAACCAAGAATTTTCGATATAATGATTGTCGTGCAATTTATGTATAAAATCAATACAGTAGAACGTCGATATAATGCGAGATACATTCCAAGAGAGGTTGCTTTAAACCGAATTTGCACTAAATCAAAGTGTTGGTTCAATGGAATAATTTAGTTTGGTACTTGAGAGAAACACAAAATACTGTACTGAAAAGACCAACGCCCGTACAGGCAGTTCTGCTATAACGCGATAATTGTGTTCTTGTAAAATATCGTGTTATAGAAAATCGCGTAATAGAAATAACAGGGCTTATGGAGAAAATAGGGTTAGGTGCAGATTACTCGAAATCGAAAAAATTTAGGAGTTAGCCTAACACAAAGGATAGCACAGTCTAAATAAATGTTACATTCATATCTAATAATGAAATCATACAGTAAATGTAACACTTTACTTGATGGGGGAGAAGGGTGATTTTGAGGTTGATAAAATCGAGCTTCTCTTCAAGTGTTATATCCTTTCTTTTACGATCATCACCGGGAATTCTATCACCAGAACACTTCTTGTTGATATTCTTCTTTACTATATTCACAGTTAATACTGTTTACCACAAAATTGGAGAAATAGTAAGCAAAAATCGCGTTATAGCAAACAAGCGTTCGCGTTATACAAATATCGTTCCTAATTCATAAATCGCGTTAGAGCAAATTCGCGTTATCAAAACACGCGTTATAGCAGAACTCACTGTATTATTAAACAACATCGTCCCTTGAAGAGGGTCGTCGTGTTTCAACCCGAGTTTTAAATAAAATGAGTCCTGAAGGACACCGCAGTACAGTACTTAACGGGGAGGTGTGGTGTAAAATGAACTAATTCCAATATTATAAATTAATTTTATTGGAATTAGTTAATTTTACCGCCACACCACCCCGTTAAGTACTGTACTGCGGTGTCCTTCAGGACTCATTTTATTTAAAACTCGGGTTGAAACACGACGACCCTCTTCAAGGGACGATGTTGTTTAATAATACGGGCGCGAGAGTCTACCCAGATGCACCTCAGCCCATCTCCTAGAATATACAAAACATTGTTTTTTGTTATTATGTTAAAACAAACACTCATAAATCAACACAGCTAAAATTATGGGACGTGAAATGGTCTGTTTACTAGCGATCAGCTGATGGGAAGATTGGGGGGGGGGGTGAGGTGACATGTTTGACATTTGATGCCAAGGTCTAGTGCTTATTTCTTTATCTGTCCTTAAGAGTGACTTTAAGTTTTTCTCTTATAAAATGTTACTAAACTGACCTGGGAGAATATAATTTACATTGCTGGAATTCTTATAAGATAGTGATTAATTTGAATATAATCATGCTATAATTTTCACTCGACAAAAATTTTAGTAATCATTTCGTACTTTATTTTGACTACATGTACAGTACAGCTTTGCCCTAAGGACAGTGTAGCGTGCCCAGGGAAACATTAGGAGCGAATTTTAATATGTGATGCACCAGACTGACTCGCGTAAAATAGGAAAGTTTTGCTTTAAATTAAAACATTGTCATTAATTTTGAGTGTCGCTTTAAATCAATAATCTTAAATTGAACTGCTTTAAATCGACATTCTACTGTAGTACTTCATTTCACAGTATCTGACCAGTTATCCCAAGAGGGTGTTCCGGCCATCTTCCTCTCCAGTTCTTTCAACTTAGAAAATCCAGACACTTTCTACTCTGTGTTCTCTCATGTAACTTCTGCTGGGGTCTCTCTGAAGAATGCTAAAATTCTCCAAGAAAGGGTACGAGTTATTTGTTCCAGATTTACACTCCAAGTTTGAATACCATTTGTTATAAATGTTATAAAGGTGTTTGACAGATTTATGATTGTGCATTTAGATTATATGATCTTTTATTTATTTGTTTATATAGTACGAATATATTGTTCCAGAGTGGTATTTTAAGGTTGGTATTCTGTGGTGAGGTGAGCTAAGATTTTTTTTATTTCCCTTTCAGCTATTTCATTATCTAGAAACAGTTGAGGTGGATATGAGTAGACAAATAGCAAGAAAATCCTCAGCTTTTTTTGATACTATGACATACCTCAATGCTCAAATGGAGCAGCTCAAGTTAAACCATGAAGCAGTTTCCACCCTTAGGTAAGACTTATCTTATTTATGTCATGTCATAAGAGAGAACAAATGACTGGCCACCTGCATCAGTAGCAGGAAGGGGGTAACAAGAATGAAGAAGAAATTGAACTCTGTATCTTTACTAGTAACTGACATTTAAACAGACCATATCTAACTATGCAGTAAAGAGTTTTGTAGAGATGAACTGGATCTGCTATGAGTCTTGAAACCAAAGTCAAGAATGAACAGATGTAGTGTATCTGGTTCTGCATACACCTTAATTCTCAAACCTTCTCCATATTTAGAGTTAAATTCTTACCAAGTGGATATCTTTTGGGATCCTGGTTTGTTGTAAAGAGTAATTTAATTGTCACATAAATCTGAATTCTAGATCAGATTCACCTTTAGATTTCAGAATTGCCCCACACAGTGCATAAGGTAGTTTATTGGGCACCCCCACAAGTTAGGGCCAGGAGCCTGGGGGTTATGACCTCTAGACTTGTTGACTAAACAAAATTGTTCAGTCCTGATATTGTTTTAAAATGGGATATCTAAATCAGTGCTCCATTTTGTGATCTTTACCTTTCCCCTTGAAAACAGTTGGAGATTATTAGTTTGTGTAGTGAGTCCACTGTTGTGCTACTGCAGCTAAGAATATTTTTGGAATATGGTGTCAGTGGGTGTTAGATGACTAGGCTTTCTTGGGGATTAATTTTCTAGGGGTTGAGCCTTTCATGGGATTGTTTGTTATGGCTGGTACCGGTAATTGCAAACTACAGATACTCCCTGAGTTACGGATGACTTGGGTTACGGATTACCCATAAGTCCTATTTAAAATGAGCGCCAGGTAATTCCCAGGCAGAACGGGAATATTTCCATCCATATCTCATCTGTGAGCTGTATGTTATGTTATGGATATTTTTTAACTTGCATTTTCAGGTAGATATACAGTATTGTATCTTGTTATTTTGTTTTGTTTTTACTCAGTTTCATACACACACACACACAGTCCTACATGAGAAAATGCAAACAATTAATAGAATAAATAATTATTATAAGGTATAAAGGTTTATGTATCTACGGGCTTCCACCATGAAACTGTGTAGCAAGTGTTTGTGGAGGTCAGAGGGTCTGTTGCATAGTACCGTTACTGTGAATGTTACTGCATTGCTCGGCTAGCACCAGGGGCGACTTTGACACCGCTTGAACGCTAACTTGTATCATGTTTGCTCTCTGTATGCTCTCATTATTGCTATTTATATACTTTTGTTATTGATGTTTATATGCTGCAATTTTAAGTTTTAATGTTATACCGGTAGTTAAAGCTACTATTATGGCCGAATCTAGTGATCTGAATAGAGTCTTTACAGCCATTTACAGAGAGTTTACTGTAAATTTTGCGTTTAGACCTGACACTCTAAATTCTGGAACAAACCCTATGTGGCAACCCCAGGTCTCCAGCATTCTTGATAAATGGTCCCATTTGTAATCATAACTTTCTTCTTCTATTATTCTTAATTCCTCTCTCTTCATTTTCCACAGTGTCATTGGTCATCATTCTCATGCCTCTCCTTCTCTTCCTTGCACCTTTTTCTCTTTCTTCTCTACCTTTTCATTCATTTAGTTCTATCTCCTTGTAGTTCTTTTCTTTCTTCTAAATCTTTTCCTGTAGTACCTCTCATTTTTTTCTTACTTTTTTTAAATTCTGTTTTCAATTTTATTCCTCCTTTAAGGTGACTACACTAATTTTTTTCTTTACTTCCTTTCTTTTTAAACATTGCTGTAATATATCTTCATACAGTGTTTTATAATAATGTTTCCTGTGGCTCATGATCATTGTATATAACTTATTATACATACATTTACAGAAGAGGTATCACAACTTTACGTCGAGAGGCTGTTGTGGAACCAATAAAAATTCTGGCATTACCAAGAAGAAGAGACAATATCACTGCAACCTGTAAAAAGGTACAGTAGTGGCATATATAAATCTACATTAAAAAAAAAAAAGAGATACTGAAAAGGCTCTCAAATGAACCTTTTTTTTCATTGATCCTTTTCTTGTTTTCTGGTCTTCTTCAAATCTCCCTCTCTCTCATTTTTCTCTCTCCCCATTGATCCATCAGAAAGGGACATAGAAATTGCGGAAGTGTATGCATGTGTATACTGTATTGTGTTCTTGTAACATGGCAAATAGAATACAGTAATGGTCCCTCGGTTAACGAGCGCCTCGGTTAACGAGATTTCGGTTAACGAGTTACCTTCCATAAGATTCTTAACTTCGGTTAACGAGCAATCCTCGATTCTGAGCTTACGACCTGAACATGTTTAAGCTTGCATTTGGCAGGTCCACCAGCTGTAGTATTAGTCCACCAATACAGTAATCGGTTTTGGGGCTTAAATTCCTTACCATTTTAGCAAATATCAAGAAGTTTATACTATTCAATAATTTTAAAAGTTTAATATTAAATTTTTTAATCATTTAACAATTGTTGAACATAATTGAGGTAAATAAACTAGTTTATCGCACCATCCTTCTCAACACACCATACAGGCGTCAGTCTTTGTGTCTTTTCAGTGGAGGTAACATCTTGCTTGAGACTCTCTTCAACTAAATGCTTTTTTCTTTTGCAAGCAAATTATTGGTCATTTTGAAATTTATTTTATATTGACAATATAAAATGCAGTGCAGTGTTGATTTAAAGAAAATAATCTTGAATTACACCAAGAGAACTAAAATTTTATGGGTGGAAATGGCATGGGTGACTTCTTCCCACCCCAATGCCTTCTCTTCTCCCTTCTCCTCCACCCCATTCTAATTCCATCATCATCATCATCAGGAGCCTTCTACATACACACTTAAAGTAAGTGTACTTTTCTACCTTTTTTGTTGAATTTAGGCAATTTTCGGTGAGCTGGAACCAATTACCCAAAAACCATTGAAACAATGGTTTCGGTTAACGAGCAACCTTCTAGAACGGATTGTGCTTTGGTTAACCGAGGGACCACTGTATACCTTTTTACCTCTTCTGTACTGTGTTGCCCCTTAGCTGAATAAAATTGTCTGGCATTAGCCAATTAAAATATAAAAGTTGTGTCCTATAGTGAAGGGAAGGGGTTAATGGGGATAGTCTACTAACCCCTTGTGTATGGTGCAGAGTTGTAAAAAGTACTGGACATTGTTACTGAAGTAAAATTATTGTTACATTGCCAAATGTTACCTAAGTAGAAGTAAAAGTATACACAGTTCAGTGTACTCAACTAGAAGTAAAAATATATCTCTTTCATAAAGTACTATACTCAAGTACTGAAAATGAAAAGTAACACAAGATTATTAATTGTCTGTAATATTAAAATAAATCCACAGTAAATTAAAAAAAAATAGTTAACATAAAGATAAAACTAAAAAACACAGCATTACACATATTTATTGGCAAATCTTTCTATAGAGATTAATCAATACAGTAGAACGTGGATATAACACGAGATACGTTCCAAAGAGAATGCTTTAAACTGAATTCCCACTAAATCAAAGTGTTGTTTCAATGGAATAATTTAGTTTGGTACTTGAGAGAAACACAAATATAAAAAGACTGACAGTCTACTGATGCACCTCAGCCCATCTCCTAGAATAAGCAAAACATTGTTTTTGTAGTATTATGTTAAAACAAACACTCATAAATCAACACAGTTAAAATTAAGGGATGCAAAATGGTCTGTTTACTGGCTGGGAAGATGGGAGGGGAGGTGAGGTGTTATGTTTGACAGTTGATGCCAAGGTCTAGTGCTTATTGATTTATCTGTCCTAAAAGTGACTTTTAAGTTTTCTTTTTTTTTTAAAATGTTACTAAACTGACCGGGGAGAATATAATTAACATTGCTGGAATTCTATCGATAGTTATTAGTTTGAATATATATATGCTTTACAGGTTGTACCTCTCTAGTCGGCATTCTGTGGTCCGGAGCGATTTTATTTGTCCAATAGGTAGATAGGCAGCTTTTCTTTTTCTTTTTTTTTTTTTTTTTTCTTTTTTATAACTTATCTGAATTATTATTATTATTACAGGGTATTAAATTTTTGCCCCTCAGGCTAATATTGGTCGTGACCTATGCCGGGTGGAGCTAATTCCTGAAAAAAAAAAACAAAAGCTTGTGAGAGTAAGAGTTTGTTTACATCCATTGTTCGGCTGCTCTCTCTCTCTCTCTCTCTCTCTCTCTCTCTCTCTCTCTCTCTCTCTCTCTCTCTCTCTCTCTCTCTCTCTCTCTCTCTCTCTCTCTCTCTCTCTCTCTCTCTCTCTCTCTCTCTCTCTCTCTCTCTCTCTCTCTCTCTCTGTCTCTCTCTCTCTCTCTCTCTCTCTCTCTCTCTCTCTCTCTCTCTCTCTCTCTCTCTCTCTCTCTCTCTCTCTCTCTCTCTCTCTCTCTCTCTCTCTCTCTCTCTCTCTCTCTCTCTCTCTCTCTCTCTCTCTCTCTCTCTCTCTCTCTCTCTCTCTCTCTCTCTCTCTCTCTCTCTCTCTCTCTCTCTCTCTCTCTCTCTCTCTCTCTCTCTCTCTCTCTCTCTCTCTCTCTCTCTCTCTCTCTCTCTCTCTCTCTCTCTCTCTCTCTCTCTCTCTCTCTCTCTCTCTCTCTCTCTCTCTCTCTCTCTCTCTCTCTCTCTCTCTCTCTCTCTCTCTCTCTCTCTCTCTCTCTCTCTCTCTCTCTCTCTCTCTCTCTCTCTCTCTCTCTCTCTCTCTCTCTCTCTCTCTCTCTCTCTCTCTCTCTCTCTCTCTCTCTCTCTCTCTCTCTCTCTCTCTCTCTCTCTCTCTCTCTCTCTCTCTCTCTCTCTCTCTCTCTCTCTCTCTCTCTCTCTCTCTCTCTCTCTCTCTCTCTCTCTCTCTCTCTCTCTCTCTCTCTCTCTCTCTCTCTCTCTCTCTCTCTCTCTCTCTCTCTCTCTCTCTCTCTCTCTCTCTCTCTCTCTCTCTCTCTCTCTCTCTCTCTCTCTCTCTCTCTCTCTCTCTCTCTCTCTCTCTCTCTCTCTCTCTCTCTCTCTCTCTCTCTCTCTCTCTCTCTCTCTCTCTCTCTCTCTCTCTCTCTCTCTCTCTCTCTCTCTCTCTCTCTCTCTCTCTCTCTCTCTCTCTCTCTCTCTCTCTCTCTCTCTCTCTCTCTCTCTCTCTCTCTCTCTCTCTCTCTCTCTCTCTCTCTCTCTCTCTCTCTCTCTCTCTCTCTCTCTCTCTCTCTCTCTCTCTCTCTCTCTCTCTCTCATTGTCTATACAGAGGTACAACATTTAACTTCAATATATATATAGGCAGTAAATAAGTGTTGCTTTCATATTTTTATGTAGAGTAATGATGATATGTTTCACATGTCTTGCTTACATCCAGCGCAGTCTCACTTTTCTTGACCATTAATGGTTAGCTACTTCAATTGTTCCATTAAATAACATTAAATAACATTACTTAAAACAACCATATTAATTTTACTACAGCTACAACCAGGGTCTTATTTTCTTCAGTTTTATATGTAGAACCAGTCAGTCACTGGTTTTTGTAAACAACTAAAACAAAACCCGTCTAGTCTCCTCGTGTGTTTTAATATTCTGTTATTATTAATTGTATTGCTCATTTTGCACAAACATTAATTCAATCAAAAAGACATTCAGTAATAAACAATAATGAATCCTTTATACATAAGAAATAGCGCTGTTTACGATTGAGCGTTGGTGAGCCCGCCATCAACATTTTTTTTTTTTTGTGCGCATTCCAATAAAAAACGTTGAATTAAAAACTTGCGAAATTTGAGAAGCTACTGTACGACATTTAACCCTTCAATATGTCTTCAAAGAGACCATGAAGCAAAGAAAGTGCTGCTAGTGCTTCAGAGTGGAAGCACAAGTCACTATCTATCCAGGAAAACGGTGAATATCCATGGTCCTGAAATTTTCATGGTCCGGCACCGGTCAGGTCCCAAGGTTGCCGGACTAGAGAGGTACAACCTGTAGTTCACATTAGACATACAAACTTTAGTTCTAATTAATTTTATTACAAAGGGCTAAAATTTTTATATCTTCTACAAAATATATAGCGTTTATATTCAAATTATTCACTGTCTTGCAAGGTTGTCTAGCAATGCAAATAATATTTTGCTAACTTTAGTCTGTGATATTATACAGTCTCTCCTCGACTCACGACGGGTTCCGTCCGGCGATGACCAGGTCATAAGTCGCGAAAAAGGAAAATAATATATATACAGAAATTCTAAATGAAATACAGTACAGTAAAAGTAATCATTAATGAAGAATGAATAGGCATGTGAACTTACTCTTTAATGTGAGGCCAATGAATGTGCACAGGGTCTCAATAATGTTTTTGATTACATGGAGACTACATTAATTGGATAAAGTGAGAGACAGGCTGTGGGACACCATGCCGCTTTTCAGAGATAGGTTTGCGTTGTGGAAACTTGCTGGTTAAAGGTATTGGATCATCTTTTAGAGTGAAGAGGCAGTAGTAGGGGGATTATGAGTCAGGCAGTGGGAGACTCTTAAAATATGTCCAATTTAGACTGCACAGTTTGGTTTCTTTTTTTCATTGTAAATCTCCCCTGAAGCAAGCAAGTGCATCTTGGATCAGTTCGTCAACTTTGCAAAACGCTCAACATTTTGATCCATTCCACAAACATTTGCATCCCCATATTGTGTGGTGCAAATGCCTCTGCCATTTGTTTCACTAAAAATCCTTGGGGGTGTGCAGGTTCTGCTACATTTGTCTCTCTTTCTTCCTCTGCAATTTTCAGCATCCAGTTCCAATAAGTTCTCAAGCATTTAGCTCTTTCTACAATTTTTCAACAACTGCTCAACATCTTCATTATCAATTTTAACCCAGATGTTTACCTATCTGCATCTATCTTGTTACTAATCTCATAAATTGCATCATCTTTATTAAATCCTTTTAAACTGTTCACATATTTTTCAGGACCTTTCTTCCATATCTCCATTCATGCACTGACCTGTAACTCTCATCTCATGCTGCAGCTATGTTCTTTTGTACATTGCAAAATGTTGTAGTCTCTTCCAAAACTCTTGAGCGTTTTTTTTTCACCTTCAGTAGCAGCAACAGCCTGGAGCGCCGGATAAGGTCGTATGTGGGGCAATTCATGGGGTGCCAGCAATAGCACCTTTTGATCCATGGGTTGGATGACAGAGGTAGTGTTATAGGTGGCATGTACTACCTTAACATTAGGGCAGGTCGTCCAGGTGTGGTGGGTGTCCTAGATATTATCCAAAATTAATAAAATCTTGAACACAACCCTTTTGTTGCAGACAATACTTTTTGCCTGGAATGAAACAACTCTGGGAACTGATCTCAAACAGTGCTAGGGCTGGTCTATGCTTGCTTATTATCATGACAAACACTGCAGGTGTGCTTTGCTGACATTTTAAAGCTCCCTTGGTTTCTGAATGATATATCATGAAAGGCTTTATCTTGACACCAGCTACATTCTCTCTCAACAGAAGTGTAATTCAGTCCTTGAATGCCTTGAATCCCTGCAGTATTTTTTTGCTTTCTTTGTGGATGTATGTCCATTCTGCATGCGCTCTATAATAATCCATGTTTATTCACATTAGTTATTTGTCTAGTAAATAATTTCCTCCACGATGACACGATCTAGCTCTCCTCAGCCTGCAAGAGCACTGCACATCAGCACTTGCTGCTCTCTCCACCTACCTTATAATTCTGTAAACTGTAGTGGTTCTAAACCTTTGAAATACCCATGACTTGCTGTGAAGGTTTGGTCGTGACTTTATTTCCTGGGGCTCACCAGGCTGTGTTACATACTTGCCTTAGCCTGTAGGGTTAGAAGGCTTAAGGGTACACGCTTGCAGCTGATTCTCTCCATCCACACCACAAGTAATTTCTCCATCTCATGAAGAGGGACTTGCCTTTTTTTTCGTTATTGTTCCCTTTATAGGTGCTGATCCACTACCTCATTTAATTCGTTCCTTGTCCTTCAAAACTGTTGATATTATCGTTGTGCAGAAGCTGTCGTGTGAAATGGTTGCTACTGCTTAACCTTTTCATATTGCATTATTATTTTAATCTTCATCTCAAGTATTGACTTACTTTCAGCACCTCGAGAACTCTTACTTTTTACGCTGCCAGCCATTTTAAAAGTTGAATTACAAACGAAAATTCTTTTGGTTGGGTAAACAGCGATTACTAATAACAACAACGACTGCTAAACACGGGCTATGGCCCCACTATCGTCGCAGGGGTCACATTACGACAAAACGTTTCGGGACTCGAAAATACGTAATGTGAAAAATATTTTATATGACCACGGCGGTAGTATGTCCTGGTTATCGTAAGTCGAGGAGAGACTGTATAAGATAAAAACTGTAAGCCTATAACCACCAAACCCTGGCTGGGAGGAAGGGGAGGTGACATGTTTGACAGTTGTTTGAAGTATTTATTTGTTTATTTATGTCCTTTAGATTGAGTTTTGTTTTGTTTTATAAAATGTCATAGAAGTGACCGGGGAGAATATAATTTACATTGCTGAAATTCTTATAAGATAGTGATTAATTTTAATATAATAGTACAGTCGACCCTCGTTAGTTCAGACTAATAGGGGGGGAAGGGTGTCCGTTTTAGCGTTGTCCGAATTAACCGATTTAGGGGTTAATATTGCATTATATTTCAGTCATTGTTTCGTCACGGTTTATCACTTTCCACTGTAATAAATGCGTAATTTCGCAAAATATTACATTTCCGTGAATATATTATATCAAGCACAGTATGAATAGAATACCATTGTAATATAACAGTATTTTAACGAAAACTACTAAAAAACGAATAACATCTCAAGAACATCGGAAGCTTGGGTAAAGTCTCTTGTTTTCGTCATGTATTTTATCCTATTTTACATTGAAATACATCACGTTTCAGCAAAACTACTATTTATTTCCAGAATATATATTCATTCAGGCGCAGTTTAGGTAAAATATACGTTTGATGTAACAGTTTTTTACTGAAAACGATTCGAAAAACACGTATAGGTAAGTTCTGCTATAACGCGATAATTGTGTTCTTGTAAAATATCGTGTTATAGAAAATCACGTAATAGAAATAACAGGGCTTATGGAAAATAGGGTTTGGTGCAGATTACTCGAAATTCGAAAAATTTAGTAGTTAGCCTAACACAAAGGATAGCACATCTAAATAAATGTTACATTCATATCTAATAATGAAATCATACAGTAAATGTAACACTTTACCTTGAAAAAATATGAATGTAACTTGATGGGGGGAAGGGTGATTTTGAGGTTGATAACATCGAGCTTCTCTTCAAGTGTTATATCCTTTCTTTACGATCATCACCGGAATTCTATCACCAGAACGCTTCTTGAGATATTCTTCTTTACCATATTCACAGTTAATACAAAATTGGAGAAATAGTAAGCAAAAATGGTAATAGCAAACAAGCGTTCGCGTTAATATAATATCGCTCTAATTCATAAATCGCGTTAGAGCAAATTTTGTTATCAAAACACGCGTTATAGCAGAACTCACCGTACCCTCTAGCCCTGTTCAAGGAGAGGACTGGGAGAAGCTGTTTGGTGCTGCAGACGATGACAAGGAAATTGATTTGGATGAATTTTAATGAAAATATTCAGAAATATGGTATCGTAGTATTTATTCAAGTCAATTAGGATAGAATATTATTGTAATACAACAGTTTTTAACTGAAAACCAATGAAAAGCAATTACGGTAACATCTTTTGAACGAAAAGCGAAAGTCATTGTTTTCGTCACAATTTTATCCCACTTTCCACTAATACCTCGCCATTTCAGCAAAAATATTACATTTCAGTGAATGCATTATATCAGCGCGTATGAGTAGAATACCATTGTAATATAACAGTATTTTAAGGAAAACTATTAAAAAAGCAGTAACTTCTCTAGAACATCGGAAGGTTATGTAAAGTCTTTTGTTTCGGTCATGTATTTATCCTATTTTACATTAAAATACATCACGTTTCAACAAAACTACTATTTATTTCCGAATATATTCATTCAGGCACAGTTAAGGTAAAATATCGTGTGATGTAACAGTTTTTTAACTGAAAACGATTTGAAAAACCGATGGTACCGTCTAGCTGATACTCAACAGCTGGTGGTAGTCGTAATGTCTTTAAAACAATAGGAGGTTGAAGTAGATTACGAGTATTATATTAAGTGTGAAATATCAAAAGGTTTTTATTACCAGTATTTTTGTAGATCAATGAGAACTGTGATACCATATATGATATGATAAGTTAGCCTGTGCTAAGAACTTCAACATAGACTACTGAAAACACGTTGTAAGGTAATTTAGCCTATTGTAAGTTGGTGAGCTTCATTTGTGAAGGAACTGCACACTTTTCATTACTAATTGGTACAAATTTCGTTTCCATTGTTTACTGGCAGTAAATGGTAATATTTTTCATGTCTGAAGCTAAAGTTGCATCCCCCACACTAGTGGTGGAGATGTTACATTTGATCAAAAAAGGCGTGTTTTATCCTCAGCAGTGGGTGGACCAGCATTTTAGCTTAAGGTCTCGTAATATTCCTACAAATCTTAAAAAAAAAAAGTTAGTTCGATTTTTGTCCGTTTATCGAATCCGGATTAAAGGGGTCGAATTGACGTGAATTAGACTGTACTATAGTTTGTACTCGACAAAATTTTGATACAGGTGCTCCTCTACTTACGAACGAGTTACGTTCCTGGGGCTTGTTTGTAAGTCCAACTCTACTCTTGTAGATACCAAACATATTGTAAAAAATTAAAAGATATGGATATTTAGTTCAGCTATACCCTTTAATACAGCCTTAAAACCTGGCTCACTCTTCTCCTCTTAGGTAATGTTTGTTCTATCTGGAATTTTCTTCAAAATAATCCAGTCTCATCCACATTAAACACCTGTTCTGGCAGGTAACCCCCTCAGTGATGATGTTTGTATCTCTGAAAGTTTGTAAGTTGAACGTTTTTAAGTAGAGGAGCACCTGTAATCATTTAGTACATTATTTTGAGTACATGTACAGTACAGCTTTACCCTTAGGACAGTGTAGCGTGCCCAGAGAAACATTAGGCGCGAATTTTAAAATATGATGCGCCAGGTTGACTCGCGCAAAATAGGAAAGATTCGCTTTAAAATAAAACATTGTCCTTAATTGTGGGTGTCGCTTTAAATCAATAATCTTAAATTGAATCGCTTTAAATCAACGTTTTACTGAAACTGATTCTCGAAATTATGGCTGTCCAATCAGGATCTTTTAGGCCTAAATATAAGCCCAGCATGACCTACTGAAATAGAATATGTTCACCCTCTCGTCTCCCTACAATCCATTGCAGGGACAGTGAACGGGCTGAAAATATATCCATCCAACACAATGATCACTTTCTTCCTTGTCCACACAAGTATCATCGACATGGACTCTAGGTCCACAGATGTAATGCTGCCTCTGCTCGCATTAAGTTAGGATACAGATCTACCTGGCAAGTATCTGAGGTGGGGAGATGACCCACACTTCACTTCCTGTAAACTCTGTAACTCTCCCAACACTAACACTCTTCAACACTATTGCCTTGACTGTCAGTGACCTCCTACCACAGGATGGATCACTAACCACTATATGTCACCACTTACTTATTCATAATAATTTAGATATAATTCTTGTATGCTACCCTGGCTTTGGTGGGTGCTAACTCCTTTTGTCCTTGAATCATATCAATGTTGACTCCATATCACAGGTCATAGTGTGTCCTGCGAGACACAAGTACCAATGTATTAGTGACTGACCGCATGGTCTTGTGACTAGGCTTGTCGCCCCCTGCAGGGTAATAAATTAATTAATTAAATAAATGGTATGTCCAACTTGTTAGTCAGATGCTCACAAGCAGCAGTTGCAGGTAGTGGGGTGTTAAGCTTGAGAGACAAGTCAAATAATATCGGGAAAGACCTCAGTAGCTCCATTCCATCCCCTGGGCATACCAAGTTGCTATCAAGTTCCTTCAGTTGAGGAGTTTGTGGATGACTGCTGCCTCCATAGTGACTGAGTCTGACTAAGACTCACCGTGAACTGTCCCTCTAATGGAGGTGTGGCTGTGGTGATGTCACTTTTCGATTCTAATTGATGAGTGGCTGAATTTCTGCACCACATAATATCTGGCGGGTGCTGGCGGTGAGGGCAGTGGTACTTAGTTATTTAAGCACAATTTTGAATACACTCAGTCTCACACACATGTATAGATACAGTCTTTATAACTAAGATGGAATTACATAAAGCATTTTAGAATCACAGCCTCTTTGAAATTAATTTTAGGTACAAGTACTGTATATGCAAAGAGCAACTGACTTCTTCCAGGAAGACCAAGCCGCTGAAGGAAAGGTGGGGAGAAGAGAGGGGATATTATGGGGGGGGGATAAGAGGGTAAGCTAGGTGAGGTGGATGGTCAAGGTGCTAATGGACACAAGAAGATCAAAGGGAAAGTCTGCTGTCATGGCCACTGCCACTTGACCTGACCTGATGTCACCTCACCTCACGGGACCTCTAGGTATGTGACCGTGTGGTGTCTCCCCACACCCACACCATACCCTCTCACCCCCCACACAACTTTTATACTGTGGTTAATATTTAATTTGTGAAATTATTTTTAAAATGTATTCTTAGTTTGCATGTAATGAGTAACTGTTTTTGTTTTTCAATTGTATTGAAGTAAAAGTATTTGAAAACCATACTTAAGTAAAAGTATAAGCACTAAAAAAGTTTATTACTTTTTAAAAATTAAATACCCAAAAATGTTACTTGAGTATTGTAATCAAGTAAATTTATTTTGTTTCTTTGCAATTCTGGTACATACTGTGTCACCTCTGAGCTGAATAAAATTGTCTGGTTTTAACCAAATAAAATATTAAAAGTGGCATCCCATAGTGAAGGGGTTAGATTTATAATTACAATTCTGTACTTGCTATGTCAAAGATATTTTATTGACCTTTTATATATATTGTACAATGCATTTCACACAATTTGTTTCAGCTTGAAGTGATGAGTGCTGTCCGTGAGGTTCAGTCAACAATCCAGGTCATGTTGGCTAGGCAGGAGTTCACCGCTGCACTTGACCTTATATCTACTACACAGGATCTCCTCCACACAGAGCTCAGTACCATCAGAAGTCTCAAGTAAGTTTGTTCACTCTTTCATTTCATTATTAAAGGTAACATTGCCAAGGTCATACTTAAATACATCTGACCTTTTCATACAACAAATGATATATTAGTACAGGTATCCCTCATTTACCATCAATTCGATTGTTGATTTTTGACAAACCTTTCTCACTTAATATAAGGTCAAAATAGCTTGACAGATTGGGAAGGGGGGAAACTGGGAATGAGATGACCTGTGAGATGGCTATGCATGTTGCCATTGTTACATGTAATGAAACTAAAAAAAATTATTGAACAATCATTACAGTACTCTAATGTGCCTTAGAAAAAAAGTGTAATATAAAACTATAAAATAAGAAAATGAAGATCATGGGTGTGTTTGTGTGGGAAGTGAATGTATCTGTGGAGGCAGTGGGCTGTAACTGCATTGCCAGCACAGCATGGCAGCAGCCGCACAACATGAGTCAGCTGGATCCCAGACTGTCTGGCTGAACTGTGTTACATCACCCAGAGGATGGTTTGAGTGTGGAAGGAGTTTTTTTAACATAAAAAATGTGTTATTGTATTTTATGATACCTGTTTGCTTTGTATCAGTTTTATTGTTTATCAATAGCATTTGAAATTTGTTCAAATTAGGCAAACATTTTACTCAGTACAGGTAGTACATGTTTAACTCTGGACCACACTATTTATATAGACCGTGGGTGTGTGTGTGGGTGGGCGAGTGGGGGTTGGGCGGGGGGCGGGTGGGTGGGTGTGCGAGATTTACTTGAGTTTGAGGAGTAAATTACAGTAGGCACTGATTGTGGGAGAATGATGACACACTGGAAGCTTATTTATAGACTTGATAACATTAAAATGAGAGTGTTCGAGAATAGTGATGTAAGTTAATGTGCAGGTTTTGGGTGAAACTCAGAATTAATATGACTAAACTAAAACAAGTTCTATTGTTTGTTACACATGTTCACAATATAGTAGGTAGCTACCAAACAGGGAGGTACTACTGCCTGGAAATATATTGGAATTATAATGTGTTGTCTAATGGTAGACCCTGTTGCCATTTGGCATTACAAAAATTGTGACCAAGTCCCAGGTTACTGATCTGTCTTTCTGCCTCATTTACACATAATTGCTCACATAGTTTGCACAAGAAATAACATTTTTAGTGTAGGGTAGTACATTTGAGTACAAAGTGTGTACAGTAAAGTTGGTCAAAGTTTTGGCTTTTTCACATTTAATTTATATTTAACATTTGTTTAATTTAAGTTTCTAGCAGTCCATGGTGCTTTAGAGACACAGGAGGTGTATAATTAGTGGGTCAGAGGTGTATTGTTGATTTATTATTACCTGACCTCGGTTGGTGCGCCAAAATGTATAATCTGGCAAGGCTTTGGAACCAAGGGTGCCAGAAAATCGGTGGTGGACCTGTAGTACAGTGATCCCTCGGTTAACGAGACTTCGGTTAACGATTTACCTTCCATAAGATTCTTAACTTCGGTTAACTAGCAATCCCTCGATTAACGAGTTTTTTACGAGCCGACTTCAACATGTTTTTGCTTGCATTTGGCGGTCCACCAGCTGTAGTATTAGTCCGCCAATACAGTAATTGGTTTTAGGGCTTAAATTCCTTACTATTTTAGTAAATATCAAGAAGTTTATACTATTCAATAATTTTAAAAGCTTAATATTAACTTTTTTAGTCATTTTAACAATTATTGAACATAATTGAAGGTAAAGAAACTAGTTTCTGGCGTGCCATCCAGCCTGTTAACACACCAGACAGGCGTTAGTCTCTCTCTGTTTTCAGTGGAGGTAACATTTTGCTTGAGAGACTCTTCAACTAAATGCTTTTTTTCTGTGTTTCCAAGCAAATTATTGGTCATTTTGAAATTTATTTTACATATTGACAATATATAATGCAGTGCAGTGTTGATTTAAAGAAAATAATCTTGAATTACACCAAGAGAACTAAAATTTTATGGGTGAAATGGCGCCATGGGGTGACTTCTCTTCCACCCCAAAGCCTTCTCTTCTCCCTTCTCCTCCACCTCCATTCTAATTCCCATCATCATCATCCAAGAGCCTTCTACATACACACCTCAAAGTAAGTGTACTTTTCTACCTTTTTTGTTGAATTTAGGCAATTTTCGGTGAGCTGGAACCAATTACCCAAAAACCCATTGAAACAATGGTTTCGGTTAATGAGTTTTTCGGTTAACGAGCAACCTGCTGGAACGGATTGTGCTCGTTAACCGAGGGACCACTGTACACTAGTAGTAGTAGTATATTTTTGGCCCCCAGGCCTTGATGTGGGTCATTATAAAATGCCTTTGCCCAGGTGGGCTAATGACTTTAAAAAAAAAAAAAAGGAATTATTGCATCTACAGAAGCCTCTTGGTCCTTAACTTTTCTGTCATTTCTGTTATGTATCAGCCAATAATAATGAAATAAACAACTTTTATCTCATTAAGGAGAATATTATTGACAAGTAGCATTGTGAAAAAAGTGTATGTTAAATTATATTGATTACTCGGTATTAAGAGTTTAGAATAGTACACACTATTTTAATGCAAATTAAAATATGGTGCAGGGAGCCAATATCTCTCCTTAAAGATTTGCTATATGTGAGGTTTTAACCTATTAATATTTACCTATTAACTTTGAATGCATCCTTGGCCCAGAAAAATTTGATCTTCTTTTGAAAGAGGAGTAATTTTAATCTGATAGCTCTTTTGACTGGCTGGTCTTGGTATATTTAGCTCACCTTGTCTTAACTGGTAAAGATAAAGCTGATGTGCTAACTATCAGCGAGGGGCAACAGTAGGCAGGTTTGTTTATTAAAATAAGTTTTGGCACAGGTCACACCATCTTTGCAATACCCAACATTCAAATAGGTGATGCGAGTCACTTTTCAACACTCAGAAATTTTACAAATACTGTAGGAGATGGTCTTGCTGTAACACATAATCTAATTTAAATATTTACTTGCAGACATTTAAGTTCAGAACTCACAGAGCATGAAAAACTGATAGACAAAATGGTATCTGCTGATTTCACAAAGTACATTACTGAAGATCTCAATCGACCCCTTGAAGACACACAACCATTACTTGAAGAGGTAAATATATTTCACAGCTAACATATGCGAGAAGGAACATGAAATAATTTATGAAATTTTTAATAGAAAATCTAATCTAAAGACACTTTTCAATTGTGATTAGTTGTGCTTAGTGAATGACTTTGTATAAAGTTTAAAAAGAGATGTCTAGTTTTTTAAATCAGAACTGATTTGACTTAATAGAGCACCATGGTACAGTAGTTAGGAGCTTCATTTGAAGTCTGTGAAATACATGAAACCTGAAAGGTTTAAGGCTTGTTAAGGTCTTACGAAGGGACACTTGCTTCTATCACTTTTGGAAAAAACTAGTGTCTAGAATCCATGGAAGTAGACTTTGTTTAGAACATTTATTTCCATGGGGAAATAGGAAGATCATGTTAAGTAACATTAACAGTAAAACCTTATGCTAAAAATCAGCGGGCCGCAAAATAATGTGGCCAAATTTAAAAACAGACTAAATGTTGTAAGAGTCAGGATTGAAATTACCAAGCGAGTGTAATTATTGAGATATATTTTACATTATATGTTTGAGAATAAAGGCGGTCAAGTTATCTGTATGCCTTGCTGCAATCCACACAAAAATAGTAAAGAAGTTTAAAATGATAGAGAGAGAGAGAAATTTAAAGTTTATTTTCTTGTACCTTTTTTCAGGACCACTTAATATCTGTAGTGTTTGGAGTACTCTGGTTACAAAAATTTGACTTCTTAGATAATTTGAGAGAGGAAATATATACTGCAATAAAAGCTACAGTCAAACAGGTAAGTAATGTATTCCCCTTTACTGTATTGTACTTTATGAATTAATCAGTCAACATCTACTGTAAATTCTAGAAATAACAATACTGTAGCTGAGAATACCATACTGACATATTCCCAGCTGTTGAGTCAAATTTTTCAGATTCTTCATAATATTAGTAAAATAT
Organism: Homarus americanus; assembly: GCF_018991925.1. Taxonomy (NCBI): domain Eukaryota; kingdom Metazoa; phylum Arthropoda; class Malacostraca; order Decapoda; family Nephropidae; genus Homarus; species Homarus americanus. The sequence continues at coordinate 1,786,720 of NW_024712526.1, forward strand.
CTATAATGGGTGAACATACATCAACGAAGTGTGGTAAAACTTTCAAACAAACTGTGATTGAGAAGTTTCAAGCCCAAGCAGTATATGGCATGAAATAACAGAAAAACTCATATTTATTGTGAAACTTAAAGAAGGTGCTCAACCAAAAGAATTTATGGGTCTACAAATGGTAAAATAGAAAACCTTTACTTTTATGGGTAATGTAATTGTAAAAATCATATCATTATGAATTAATTTATTAAAGGGAAGATAAGTACAAGGGGTCCAGGAACTAAAGTCCATCCATTAGTGTAGCCTACTAGAATACACCTTGTTTACCTGATTTTAGTTCTTGTTTTGCCTCAGTTGTACAGTGAAATACTGGAGTGCTTCACCTACTATTAATGCTTCAAATTTTCCTGCAAAGAAACTTTAAGTAAACTACAGTATTGGATTCAATGTATACAAATTTATTCTCATCATAAAATGTGGTAGTTGAGTAGCTTTTAGTTTAATGTATACAGAGTATTATATGGGATTTTATGTCCTTTTTTCAGGCTGTTGTTGAGGCTGTGAGTAAGGTTGAGATTGACCAGGAGATAGCAAGTGTTGCAGATCAGGCTCGGGTGCTGACTATTAGTGCTTGGCTCTCTCTCTTGTCAGTTGTTACTTCACGGCTCAACACCGTCATAGCAAGGGTCAAGGTAACTTCTGTATGCTGTGGAAACTGGTTAGATGAAGAGGCTAGGTTTGTGCACCCCCAGAATATAGTCAGTTGTATAAGGGGTCTTAAGGATTAAATAGATGCATTTAGTTTGGTTCTGCATCAACAAATTTGTGGGTTTGACTTCAGGGTTATTGGAAACAATAAGTAGTATCTCTCCTGACTCAACCATAGCCCCTGAAAAGGTGTCTATGTAGTGAAGGGGTTAATGGAGTACAGTATTTGTAGTACCTCCTCCTCCTGCTGCCATTCTACCAGTCTCTCAGTAACAGGAACTGACTGGTGGAGCATGTTTAACTAAATTTGGGAGATCGATCCTGAAATCCCTCCCTCCTTCACTTGATTCATCAATATTCAGCTGGAAACCAATGCAAAATGTTGGTTTGGTCTTGAAATTAAGATGGCCACTGTGGAGATGTACCATGGTGGACTACACTCCCAAATAAGGCCATTATAGTAGTACTGTACAGTAAAAAGAGCCACCTAATGGAGAACAGCTGAATAATTATTGGTACAGTAGGGTCGGGATATATCACGAGATAGGGTCAAGGATGTTCACTAAATACTAAATTGCGATATATAATTACATGTAATTAATGGGGAAGATAGGGTTAGGTTCTGGAGGCCAATAAAAGTGACTAAACTTGGCATAAAATGACACAGTCTAAAGTTAGCAGCATATAAATTACATTGCTGGAATCCTTACAAGACAGCGAACAATTTGAATATATACATCATATATTTTGCACAAGAGATAAAACTTTTAGTCCTTAAATTAAAATGTATTAATTATAACTAAAACTTTTTATGTCTATTGCAAACTATAACATATTTATATTCAAATTAATCACTATCTTACAAGAATTCCAGCAATGTTAATTATATTCTCTTAAGTCAGTTCTTTGACATTTTATAAGAGAAAAACCTAAACTCCCCCTATTTGACATAAATAATTACCACTTGGTAACCTTGGCCGGGGGCTGGCGCCAGCTGTCATAATACATCACCTCCCACTCCAGTTCTGGCAAGATTGAAAGTGGTTTTTAGTTTAAAGTTTTGATCTTATAAAATGTCACAGACTAATTTAGCAGAATATAAATTGCATTGCTGGAATCCTTGTAAGACAGCGAATAATTTTAATATAAACGTCATATATTTTGCACAAGAGATAAAAAAAAATTTAAATCGTATTTTTGGTGTGATTTAGGGGATTTTTAGGAGTGTTTCTGACTTTATACGGTTTTTGGCTTTGTGTGAGGACCTAGGAACATAACCCCATGTAAGTTGTGAGTCTACTGGAAATAAATTTATTGCTATACAGTATATTGGAAAATGTCGATAATTTTGGAAGCCGCGATATAAAATTTTTTTTATATAAAGTCGCTATATATCCCGACCCTACTGTAGTGGCGTAGTGTTTAGATAAATAAGAGAATTGACTTTGGACTGAACAGTATTCCCAAAGTTGGGCAGCAAAAAATATTTCAAGATCTTTGATTGTCCGACAATGACTTAGGCTTACACATTTTTCTTTAGCATATTTGCCATGTTCCTTAACCAAAAGTGGATATTTTCAGGGTATAACAGAGGTAATGGTGCAAACTGTGGAAGCAGGAGCAGGGCGGACACAGCCAGTCACAGAGGGTATTCAGGCTGCATCTTTAGTCACCATGTAAGTCATGCATTTCTGTTTGTTTTATTGACAACTTATATGTTATTGACTTATGTCTCAGTGTAAAACAGTATACTAATTGGTATTATTGTGAAATAATATGATTAGTATCTTATCATTGATGTCTGTCTGTCTTTGAGTGTGTCTGTGTGTAGACATTAAGTTAGAAGCACAAGTCTTTTGTTTTGAATTAAATTTTAATGAAACTTGAGTGGGACCCTGTATAACTTTCTAAAGTGATCAAAACATTTAAACTTAACCTAACCTAACCTAACCTAACCTATTTTAAGAATAGGGCTTACTGTACATCTTCATTCTGGTGTTTGCACCTGTGCTAATTTTTTACTTGGGCAGCTTTAAGTGAAATTAGATCAAGTCAAATTCATTCTTAAGGATATCAGTGAGTTATGTTGCCTGGTGACATGAACATTGCTGAAGGGTGTGCTGAACTTAGCTCATTTGCAAAAGTCAGAAGTGGTTGCAGGAATTTGAGGGAATTGCCTCATTTATTGATGGCTGGAGGACCTTCTATATGCAATTGGTGTAAAAAATATGATGTTGCATGGCAGTGAAACATGGACAGTTAAAGAGGATAATTTACATGGGTTTGAGTAAGCTAAAATGAGAATGGTGAGGTACAGTATGTTATAATGACCCTGTTGTAAGCTGATGTGCTGAGCTTTCAAGGGGTATTGCTGTACATTTTGGAATTTATATACAGCATGCCCTAAACTTCGCAGGGGTTTTGGTCTCAAAATGGCGGCGAATTGCCAAATCCAAAAATGTCATTTGCTTACCGGGGGGATACATTTTTATGGTATTTTAAGTACAGTGAACCTTTGAAGAGCCGGACTAAACGGGGGGACTACATGTCTGAAAAAGTATCTTCTGGGGTCATGCAGAAAGTGTCCGATCCATGCTAGGATATTTCCTCGAATCCCATACACTTCCAATTTAATTCTCAGCCATTCATGGGGTACGCTATCAAAAGCCTTGGCACAAACTAGGTATATATTGTTGACATTTCCGCCTAGTTCCATAATTCTGGTCCAAACGTAAAACCGTGTAGGCATTCCTTTACAAGGTTGTTTTGTAGTACATGTTCCATCATGGCATCTCATATGATGCTCTCTCTTACTTTACATACTATGCTGGTCAGGCTCACTGGTCTTTAGTTTTTCGTGGAGTGACGATCACCCTTCTTGAATATAGGACTCACATAAGTCATCTTCCAGTCAGGATCTTAAGGGGCTCCACAAGCTTGTTACAAAGTTGGGGTGTACCATATCTGGGCTGGGATTCTTGTAAATCTTTAGCTCTGACAGTTTATTTCTTATACAGGAAAGCCTCAAATAATGACGGTAATGTGTCCTCTAATATTGCAGTGTAAGGTGAATCATCATATCGTGAATCATTAATTACCATTAAAATAAAGCAATAATAATGAGATGCATCCCCAAGTGTGACCTTTTCATATCTTTTGTGTGGTTTTTTACCCTCTTTTCCCCTATAACACTAGAGCTATTGAAAAATTAAACTATATTCTTTAAATAATGTTTATGAATGCACCTTATACAATATAAATCAATAATAACAATGTCACCCAAGAGGAGATGGGACGCCATTGTTGTTGTCAGTGTTTACACCCATAATGTCAGTTATCCACCTGAAACAAGAAAAATAAGACCCTGGTTGTTACTGTAGTAAAATTAATGTGAAGCAAATATGTATGTTTTAATTAATATGATTTAATGTACAGTAGAAGTGACCACTGATGGTAAAGAAAAAGTGAGATGGATTGCGTAAGGCCATCATATGTATGTACGCACACATGAAAACATAGCATCATTTCTATACAAAGGAATATGGAAGCAACACTTATTACTGTTCATGCTTATGAATGTAAAACAAAAAATCTACTCACCAATAGTGGTAAAGTCGAACACTTTAGGACAGCCAATGTTGTCGTGAATTTGTTGGTGTGTTCTTTTCCTGTTCTTGTTCAATTTGCACTATTTCTTCATTTGTTAGGTCTTCTCCATCACTGTTTAATAACTCAACATTCTCTTCACCAACTGAACACTTTCTTAAATTTTTTCTTCATGCTTACAGATAGTTTTCCCCGTTGGTTCCGCCATCCCCAAAACGCGTCAATTATCCACAGACCTCTCACCTTTTTCATATCGGTTTAACACATCTAGTTTCTCGGCTCAGCTTATACACTTTCTTTTAGCTTTTGAACCAGCACTACCATCACTTGCTCTCTTGCTCATGTTGAATAGGGATGCAAAAATGCTGTAAGAAACCTGAGAAAGTTTATCTCCTGTTCCTGTTCAGATGCGTGAAAACAAAAGGCTCGCCAGCTGTGACTGTTTATACTAGTGATGCTGGCGTCACCACTCACAAGCCCGGCAGCGTGTTTTTGTTATATATATATATATATATATATATATATATATATATATATATATATATATATATGTTAATTTTAATAAACTTGAGGTACTGGAAAGTGAGGAACGTAAAGTGAATAACATATAACATATGGGATTAATTGAAATGGAGTCCGGCTGATCCCCAAACTCACTTTTACCGCTAACATGCTGCTACTTGCTGCTGCTGCTATATGCCTTGTATATGCTGTATGTAACATATATATGCTGCCATATGCTGCTGTATGTAACAACATATATATATATATACTACTGCTGCTACTGCCTGCCTGCTGCTGTATGCCTTATATATATGCCTGCCTATATATATATATATATGCCTGCTGCTGCTGCTTATATATATATATATATATATATATATATATATATATATATATATATATATATATATATATATATACACACACACACACACACACACACACACACACACAGTTAACCACTCACTTTCTGGCGGTTAATGTAACCCGAGAATACCCTTGGAAAGTGAAGGCTGCCCTAAGTGAATAACATAACATTTGGGATTAATTGAAATGGAGTCGGGCGATCCCCAAACTCCACTTTTTGTGACACACAACTATGTTGTAGTAAAAATTTTATCTTAACTTTATGATGGTATGAAAAAAACAAGAGGAAATATAGAAGGGGATTGAGTTAGGAAAGATAAAGGTTAACATAGGAAAAATAAGGTAAGGTTAGAAAACTAAAATTAGGTGTAACTTCACCGGTAGTATTAGAAAGGGTGGATTCGGCATCTGAGGATGGAGGCTGGTTCGAGGCAGAGGGGCGATTACTGGCACTCAGGTGAGATGTCACCGTACTGGTGAAATCAACAACTACTGTCACTTACAGTTGTCAGGGCTTCCCTGACAAAATCCCTCAAGTCAACTTCACTGTCACTATCCTGGCTTGGGCTGGCTGTGGTGGGTTCTTAGCGGGTGAAGAAATCTGTTATCTTTCCTTGCCTTTGGCTGGCTGGCGTTGATGTTGTATTGATACACACCTTGATGTCTGGCTCCATAGCCTGCACCAGCGATTTATGGAAGAACTTCATGGCGGTCCTCGTCATTGTAGCGGGAAAGGAAGGACTTCACCATCTTCTCTACACACTCCATAACCCTTAATATCACTACTATGACTTAAATTGTTCTTAGGAGACAGCGCACCTTCTTTCTCCTCTTCACTGGCGTGTTCTTCTTCCAACATCACAAGTGCGGCAGTCATACAGGATCTGCTGGTCACCTCCAGGATAATAGTGGTTGGTATTACCGGAGAAGCCTGGAACTTCGCAACATTCATAGCTTCTCAGCAAAGGTCCACTGCCTACTGCAACATTCTGTGAACCTCACCAGTCACAGGGTGTCTCCTCCTCTCACCTGGTATTCCATGCAACACATGTCTCCATACTTGTGACAGATTGCATGGCAATAGACAGCTGATCCCATGACTCCTGCAGAGAGTCCACAGCTTTCTTGATGTTAAACTACTCTCCAGAATTTGTTTGAAGGTATTTTTGCTGTTATAACTGTTGATCCTCATGTACAACATATATATAGGTGGTGGTGTCACTCAGTTCTTACTTAACTCTTCCCTGGTATTTGGTGTAGTCGTTCAGGAGCTGGAATTTTTTGTTGAGAATGCGCTTTTCACGTACCAAAATCAACTCCTGGTCCATGTTGCAATATGGCGTGAGTGTTGGGAGGAAAGGAAGACCACTTTTCATTTGGGGGTGGCGATCTAACAATGAGTAGTGTCTGGTCGTTGTCAGCAGCAACAAAATATTAAATGGGACATTCTGTACGGCTTAAATTTCTTTACGCCGAGGAACGAAACAGTCATCAAACCGGAGACGGTGTAGAAAACATCCATGCCTTCCGTGCTGTCAGCCAGTGGACATTTAACCCCAGTCGCCTGTCCATGCTCTTGTAGGCGTCGGCTGCGGGGAGGGCTGTGTGGATCACCGATAGCAGGCTTACAGGTACCGGGGGCGGTGGTGGTAAACAGGGCGGTGATCGTTCCTTCTGCCATTTTCCGGCCCCGAATCCTGCTGGCATTCTTCTAGCGAAGGACTTGGAAGGTAGTTTTTCCAGAAAGACCAGATTAGTCCATGTTAAACACCTGGTCGTCCTGTATGTACTCATAATCTCGCGTAAGCGGAGGAAATTCCCGAGCCGCAACACGTCAGCACTTTCGCTTCTTCACCACCAATGTTTTATATTGAAGGTGATGCGATTCCCCGGATCTTAAACCCTCTGTAACCACTTGGGCAAGGGTTTTGGGCTCTGAAGTTCCATCTTTGTTACCTGCCATGTACAGTTCGTCGTAGTCCTTAACAGAAGCATTAATGCGACCTTTTCATTTCGTCAGCCCTGGCAGCACCAAATTACCTCACAAGTAATTTTTCTGTCTTGAGAAACTTTAAGTTTGTGAAAATACTTGATCATAGAAGCACCTGTGAACTTTGTGATCTTCATGTGCTCCTATATCTTGGCTGAATCCTTCTTTATAGTCGGATCGTGGGTCGTTCATACATGCTGTGGCATGAAATCAACCTGCCTTGTTCCTTTCTCCAGCTCTTGGATGATGCTATACTTCACCTGTGGCGCCAGGAGCGTCGTGTCTTCTTTGGTTTAGTGCCGCTGGGTCCAGGTAAGGAAAGGTTTCTCTCTTGGGGTGGTGGTCGGTAGGGAAGCCATTTCTGGAGTGGATGCTTGGCGTTTACCGCGAGGTGGCCTGGAGGGATAAAACTGCGGCGGCTAAGGTCAGCGTCGTCTTTCCTCCCTCCCTCCACTCCAGTTGGACCACGTCATAATACTTTAAACTGAACTTACAGCTAACGCGAGAGGGGTAGGGATGCATGGCCAATCACAGGTCTGATAAGTCATATGGCGTCAGTGATACTTGCCAACAAAGACACACACTCTTAACCTTTTGCCCGGCTTGCCCAGGAGGAGGAGGAGGCAGGCAGGCAGTGGTGGTGGCGTGGGCGAATCTAAAAATAGCGTCGGCGCCCGGACACTCTCCAGTAATGGGGTTCCGCGTACGGCGTAATGAAACGCATTGAGGTTCTGGCAAGGCACGCGCATTAGCGATTGGCTTGGCCCGAATCGCGGGACGCCGTAAGAAGTGAGGGTTGACTGTATATATATATATATATATATATATATATATATATATATATATATATATATATATATATATATATATATATATATACTACTATATACTATATATATATATATATATATATATATATATATATACTCTTATATATATACATATATATATATATATATATATATATATATATATATATATATATATATATATATATATATATATATATATATATATATATATATATATATATATATATATATATATACAGTGGGATATGCTATAACGAACGGATCCTACTACGAATATTCCTATAACGAACGGTTTTACCTATAAAATTGAGAATGCTATAACGAACGCAACTCCTACAACGAACGCGGATGAATACCGGACTATTTCGCCTGGCGCATGAATATTGTTGTACCACGACCCACAACAAGAGCGTCAGGCGCCATCTTTGTCTCATTGTGTAGCCAGTGCACCACTGTTATTGTTGAAATTTCGTCTTTTGATGTGGAAATAGAGTTATTTGTATAAATATTTTGTTATACAAGTGTACAATTGTGACAATGAATCGTTCAAAGCGAGTGAGAAAGCTCATAACTCTTGAAACTAAGAAAGAAATCATAAAGAAACGTGAGGATGGAACAAGCATTGCGAAACTTAGTGAAGAGTATGGGATGGCTAAATCGACTATATGTACAATTTTAAAGAATAAAGAGGAGTTGAAAACAGTGCAAGTGGCTAAGGGAATCTCTAGACTTAGCAAAGCAAGGTGTAATGTTATTGAGGAGATGGAAAATTTACTCTTAGTGTGGATAAAGGAGAAAGAAATGGCAGGTGATAGCATTAGTGAAGCTATAATTTGTGAGAAGGCCAGACAATTGTTTGAGGACCTTAAAGCCAAGACTCCCAGTGGAAGTGATAGTGATGTGCCAGTGTTTATGGGTACCAAGGGGTGGTTTACTGGTTTCAGAAGGAGAAATAAAATACATAGTGTTGTGAGACATGGTGATGCTGCTAGTGCCGATAAGGAAGCAGCTAAGGAACACCATGACATTTTTTTTAATATTATTGAAGAGGGAGGCTTTGTTTCTCAGCAGGTATTCAACTGTGATGAAACTGGACTATTTTGGAAAAAAATGCCTCGCCGTACATACATTACCAAGGAGGAAACTTCTGTCCCTGGCCATAAGCCAATGAAAGACAGGCTTACCCTCCTTCTTTGTGCTAATGCTTCTGGTGACTGCAAAATAAAGCCACTCCTTGTGTACCATGCAGAAAACCCCAGAGCTTTAAAAAACACTAGGAAGACCCGCCTTGGTGTTATGTGGCGGTCAAACCCAAAGGCTTGGGTGACCAGGAATTTATTCTCTGAGTGGGTGATTGAGGTGTTTGGACCCAGTGTTCGGGAATACCTCAGGGAGAATAATCTTCCACTAAAAGCTTTGTTGGTGATGGACAATGCACCAGCCCACCCTCCTAATTTGATGGTTGAATTACCAGAAGAGTTCAACTTCATCACTGTGCACTTCTTGCCACCCAACACAACACCTCTCATCCAGCCCATGGATCAACAGGTAATTTCTAACTTTAAGAAGCTGTACACAAAGGCACTGTTTAGAAAATGTTTTGCGTCCACTTCTTCCAGTGATGTTAGCTTGAAGGAATTTTGGAAGAGTCACTTCAATATAGCAGATGCTGTATTTTTAATTACTTCAGCCTGGAAAGAGGTTACTGTGAGGTGTCTTTGTGCTGCTTGGAGGCCATTGTGGCCTGAATGTGTCCTTCAAAGAGACTTTGAAGGCTTCGAAGAGTCAGAAGAAGAAGCTGTTGTTCATGAAATTGTGGCTCTGGGCAATTCCATGGGCCTGGAAGTGGATGATGATGATGTTGAGGAGTTGGTGGAAGAGCACAGTAAGGAACTGTCCACTGAGGAGCTGCTTGAGCTTCACAAAGAGGAAAACGAGACACTGAAGCGGAGCTTAACTTCTGAGGAGTCAGGGGAGGAGGAGGACAAGGAGGAAAGCCGCATCATTCCAGCCAAAGATCTCAAGGATGCGTTCTTTTGCTGGAGCAAACTGCCCAAGCTTGCTGAGGATTATCATCCTGATGTTGGTTCTGTGCAAAAGGCCATCAGTGTGTTCAATGACAACGTTATGAACTACTTTTGGAAGGTCCAGAAATCAAGGTTGAAGCAGCCAACCCTGGATTCCTTCTTTACAAAGGTAACAAAAGAACCTACAGACAAAGTGCCTGTGAGACAGTCACCAAAGAGGGCTAGGAAGGATGACTCCTCTCCTTCCACCTCTTCTCAATAATTCTCTCCTCCCCCCCCTCCTCCCCCCTCCTCCTCTGCCCCCTGTCCTGCATGCTGAACAACACTAAGGTAAGATAAAGTACCGTATTTTTTACATTTTCCACATAATTTTTTCAGTGTTAAGTGGTTGTATTTGGGGGGCCTGGAACGGATTAATCCTATAACGAACGAATGCTATAACGAACGAGGTTCTGGAACCAATTACGTTCGTTATAGCATACCCCACTGTCTATATATATATATATATATATATATATATATATATATATATATATATATATATATATATATATATATATATATATATATATATATATATATATATATATATATATATATATATATATATATATATACAGTATTACCCCGCTTAACGCGCTTTCACTTAACGCGTTTTCGCATATACGCGGTGCCTTGCCAAAGCTGAACTTTCACTTAACGCGGATTTTTCCACAGCAACGCGGTGAGTGTCCGGCTCGAGAGCTATTTTTAGATTCGCACCACCCGCCACCCTGCCTGACTGCCTGTTTTAGCTCATAAAATTCATACAAATTACCCAGCCAGAATATAATTTACATTGCTGGAATTCTTATAATTTGGTGATCATTTTGAATATAAACAACATATTTTTTGCATTAAACATACAATTTTTAGATAAAATGTTTAATCTGAGTAAGTATGTTATCTTTTGTCCAAAAAATATGACATTTATATTCAAAATATTCCTGGTCTTACAAGGAATCCAGCAATGTCAATTATATTATCCTAACTTCAGTTTGAGGTATTATTTATTAAAATTTAGTGGTTATCCCACACATCTCCTTGGGACAGTTGGTGGGGGGGAGGGAGGGACCAACCGACCGACCATCTGTTACCCGGTGAAGAATTATTTTTTTTTAACTGAAGATATTTGTTTTAGCTCATAAAATTCATACAAATTACCCGGTCAGAATATAATTTACATTGCTGGAATTCTTATAATTTGGTGATCATTTTGAATATAAACAACATATTTTTTGCATTAAACATACAATTTTAGATAAAATGTTTAATCTGAGTAAGTATGTTATCTTTTGTCCAAAATATATGACATTTATATTCAAAATATTCCTGGTCTTACAAGGAATCCAGCAATGTCAATTATATTATCCTAACTTTAATCTGAGGTATTATTTATTACTAAATGTTAAAAACTCTTGAATGGAGGATTGGTGGGGGGTGGGGGGAGGGTTGGGACTGACCGCGCGGTTGGAAGAGGGGGGGAGGCAAGGTGGGGTACTTTGATTGACAGATAGTGGTGAAGAATATATTTTTTTTTTTATTAACTGTAGATATTTGTTTTAGCTCATAAAATTCATACAAATTATCCGGCCAGAATATAATTTACATTGCTGGAATTCTTATAATTTGGTGATCATTTTGAATATAAACAACATATTTTTTGCATTAAACATACAATTTTTAGATAAAATGTTTAATCTGAGTAAGTATGTTATCTTTTGTCCAAAATATATGACATTTATATTCAAAATATTCCTGGTCTTACAAGGAATCCAGCAATGTCAATTATATTATCCTAACTTTAATCTGAGGTATTATTTATTACTAAATGTTAAAAACTCTTGAATGGAGGATTGGTGGGGGGTGGGGGGAGGGTTGGGACTGACCGCGCGGTTGGAAGAGGGGGGGAGGCAAGGTGGGGTACTTTGATTGACAGATAGTGTTGAAGAATATATTTTTTTTTTATTAACTGTAGATATTTGTTTTAGCTCATAAAATTCATACAAATTATCCAGCCAGAATATAATTTACATTGCTGGAATTCTTATAATTTGGTGATCATTTTGAATATAAACAACATATTTTTTGCATTAAACATACAATTTTTAGATAAAATGTTTAATCTGAGTAAGTATGTTATCTTTTGTGAAAAATATATGACATTTATATTCAAAATATTCCTGGTCTTACAAGGAATCCAGCAATGTCAATTATATTTTCCTAACTTTAGTTTGAGGTTATCCCACACATCTCCTTGGGACGGTTGGTGGGTGTGGAGGGGGGGAGGGAGGGACTGACTGACCATCTGTTAGCTGGCTGTGTACTGTAGTGTGAGAGGGGGAGGGAGTTGAGTCCATTATTTGAATGGACATTAACTTGGCGACTGTATTTCTCTTAAGTATTAATTGTGTGCATGTACCATCATAAAATTAAGATGTTATTTTTACTACAACATAGTTATTTGTCGTCAAAAAGTGGAGTTTGGGGGTCGGGCTGGGTTCTATTGGAATTAATCCCATATGTTCTGTTATTCACTTAACACGGTTTTCACTTAACGCGGGACCCTCTGGGTTCAATTGACCGCGTTAAGTGGGGTACAACTGTATATATATATATATATATATATATATATATATATATATATATATATATATGTATATATATATATATATATATATATATATATATATATATATATATATATACAGTTAACCTCACTTTTCTTGGCCCGGTTAATGTAACGGGAAGGTCAATAAAATCAAGCTTGTAAAGTGATAACATAGCATATAAGTTAGTGAAAATGAGTCGGGCCAATCCCCAAACTCCCGCATTTTGACGACACACAACTATGTTGTCCAGTAAAATATTATCTTAACTTATGATGGTAATACTACAATTAACTAATTAAAATATCCAACTAATATATTAAGGTTTTTAACACTTACATTGGTAGAAAAAATGGCTGGGCACCGCGGGATGGGCGGTTGGTTCCGGGCAGAGGGCAGATTATTGGCCCTCACCTGTGTCACTTCATCGAATTGTATCACTATCCACCACGAGGCTTGCAGGGGCCTCTGCACCGTAAACTCCCAAAAGTCCATATAAGTCCATATCCTCACCATATTCTACTATCACTGACTTGGGCTGGCTGTGGTGGGTGGCTGAGTGAAGGAAAACTAGTAATGTTTTGATGATGACTGGTATGTTAAGCGCGGCACCACAACATGGCGGTGTGAGGAGGTTTGAATCCAAAATGGCGGCGGCTTCATGGCAGCTCTCAGCGTAAAGGGGTACGCACGTGGAATAGCAGAGCATCCTGGGTTCGGCAAGGGCACGTAAGCGTGAAGCTTAGCGAATGTGGGACGGCGTAAAGTGAGGAGTTAGCACTGTACAGTTGTACC